>NW_009623429.1:14350-35618 GCF_000690535.1 Cariama cristata
CCAGCACAAATAATTCTTGTGTTTCATGGCTGGCACCTTGAAGTTGGCATAGTGACTTTAGCATGACATAGCTTCTCTATCTTCCTGCAGAGACAGAAGTGAAGCTTTTGTAATGGTATGAATGGGCCAGAAAAATGTTTTACGATAATCTGTAGTTTAGCTGTAAGCTTTCCATGGCCCTTTCATGCAGCTCAGCTAATAACATTTGGTCTTGAGACTCCTATGTTTCATCTTAGATTTTCCATATCTGTACCTTGTATGGTCAGCACAACTTTTCAGTAAAGAAGCCTTTATTTTTTTTTATGTAGACTCTTATTCTGTTTTGCACACTGCAAGTTCTCAAACTGGTGTACTTTTACGTTCTGTATTTTTTGAAATAAGATCTCTGGGCTGTCCTGGTTTCTCAGTCATACTCAGGCTAATCCTACTCTGTACTGTCTTTGGTTTCAGGTTCTGTCAATTAACGAGGAAGGACAAAAGAGATGTGAGGAAAATACCAACATCTTTGGCCGCCCAATCACGTTAGTATAGTTAATTTTCTTGTATCCTTACAGAATTTGAACTGACATCGTGAAAAGAATGCTTCTCTGAAGGTTTTAGATAATGTCCTTAGGGTTAAACTGCAGACAGCAGTGCATCTCTTGTTATGGGCTGTTCTTGAGCTTGAGGTACCATATATAGTGAACTTAAATGCAGATAAACTCTACAGCTTCATATGACAGCAAATATTGATACTTCCTTGTATCTTACTATGTCCTATTTCAGATTAATTTAATCCGGATCCTTGATATTCTCCCTTTTTTTTTTTTTAATACAGGAAACTGCAAGATTCCACTTTCATTTAAAATGCGTTTTTATTATTTTTAGCAATAGGCCTTGCATACCTTCACCCGCTTCCACACCGACACCATATGTTCTTGCCTTCGAGGCTGGGTGTCTGTTTTACCTGAAAGCTCAACTGGGTTCAGGGCTGTCTGCTGCCTGAGCAGAGATGTGCTTTTTATTGGAACTGCTGGTCTCCCTCATTGGCTTCACTAGATTCTGTACAGGCTATGGTGTTACTGAAATATTTTGTGGATCATTAACTGAACAGCCACTGTGCAGAGAGTTTTGACAGGTCTTTTTCTGCATATTTGTTTTAGATCCTGGACGTGTCTGGTGGACTTGGAAGGACTAAATATGCGGCACCTCTGGCGGCCTGGAGTTAAGGCCCTACTTCGGATAATTGAGGTTGTAGAGGACAACTACCCTGAAACTCTGGGGAGACTCTTGATAGTGCGAGCACCCAGGGTTTTTCCTGTGCTCTGGACTCTGGTGGGTGAAGTCTAGACTGCAGGATCATAAGCACTTGTGCATGTACAAATAGCTAAATCATCCAGTCAGTGTTAATTTCTGCTTATTTGAAGATGTAGGGATGGAAGAGCTTCCAGGTAACTTGTGGCTGAACTCCTGAAGAGGCCACAGCATTGCTACAGAGCCAAGCCACAGCATGCCTGTAGCTCACTTGATTCTAGTGTCTGTCATCCACCAGGGCAGGTCAGGATGTTGACCCTAAATTGCAATTCCTCCTGCAGCACTGGTAGCCCAAACTTGTTGGGTTTTCATATTGATGGGGAAAGACGAATTTTTTTTTTAATCTCATGCTGGAGGACACTGAAGAGAAGAGTAATAATAAATATGGTGCCTGCTGACTGTTTTGGCAACGTAAGAACACATTTGTTAAATTTCTTGTGAGGTGTATGTGTGGTGTGGTGACTGCAAACTTATTTTACATGAAGCAGAAAATGTTGTGAGATGGCGATATAGTACACTTCCCGTTTATTACCCCTTTCTTTAGGGAAGTGCTTCAGAGTTGCAGATCTGCGTTCTTGCTGATGAAACCTTCCAGTCTAGAGGCTAAACTTGCATTTTTGAATTATTTTTAGCAATATCAGCCTAAGATGGTGTAAACATTGTGTCTCACTTCACTCAGTGACGGTGATGTCTTCTGTCTGCTTTTTATTTCAGGTCAGTCCCTTTATCAATGAGAACACAAGGCAGAAGTTCCTCATTTACAGTGGGAATAACTACCAGGGTCCAGGAGGGCTGGTAGACTATGTGGACAAAGATGTGATCCCAGACTTCCTGGGAGGAGACTGCATGGTGAGTTTTCTTTCCTGTTGTGCAGGTGGGACCTTACACATTGCGGATTCCTCAGTTGTCCCCTCCTCAACACCCTGGCTTTCCGCTCCCTTCTGAAACGTGGTTAAACCTCTGTTCTGGCTGCAATACCCCTATGCTGAGCATGGTGCAATTAATTGGTGCACGGAAGACTTCACCCTGAAGTGGTGATGCTGCCCTGGAGAAGGGGGTTAGAGGTCAGCTCTCTAAATGGAGCTTAGATAAGCCATTATAGTTCTAGTAAACTTAGTCCCACTGGGAAATCTACTACCTGAGGATGTCATCCTCTGTGTCTGACAGCCAGCAAGTGTTCATGGTACAGACGACTTGATACTTTACCACTAGATTAGTATGAACCATCATATTTGCTTGTCTGACTCTTCCAGTGTACTGTCCCAGAAGGTGGGCTTGTTCCCAAGTCACTTTATCAAACAGAAGAAGAGCCAGAGAACTCAGATCACATCCGATTATGGACTGAAACTATCTATCATTCTGCAAGTGTCCTCAAAGGAGCTCCACATGAGGTACAAACCAGAACTTCATAAGGCTGAAGGAGGGCTGAACTGGTATCAGTGATGTGTTCCTTTAGTTAAGGCTGACTAGAGCAATGAAGGGCTCCCAAAGTGTGAGCATGAGATGGAAAAAGCAGTTTGCCTCCTTCTGTTATCAAGTCTAAACGCAGACGCTGTCTGAAAAGCATGTAGTCAGCTTCAGAAAGCGCAGTTACTTAGAAAAAACTTAACTGAAGGAAAGTCTCCTGAAAGGAGAATTGGTCCTGTTTTAGTCAAAACCAGGACAGGAAGGCTAATGCTAGCTAACAGCTAGAAGTGTGGAAGTTAAGAACAGCAATTTGAGGAGGAGTGTCTCTTAGCTCTGCTGTGGCCTGACCTTCTGTAAGATATAGTCTTCTCCTCCTTCCTGGGGAAATAAAGCTCCCTCAGTTTCCCTTCTGATAATACAGCTTCCATTCTCAGTGGCGTAGCTAGGACAGTAATGGTGGTGATATGAGAAGGTGTGCACTAGAAACGTCCTGATGGGGAGTCATCAGAAAACAGAATGTCCAAAAAGGGATCACTTGAGTGTCAAAACAGTCCACTAGCTTCACTGATGGTGAGTAACTCTGATTTGGCCTGCTTAGGTTCCTTAAAAAGCAGCGATGCCTTTTGGAGTGCATAGCCACTCAGAAGGTGCTCTTTGCTGTGTCTCGAATACTTTACTTCAGTTCCGTTGAGGTTTTCGTAGAACTAGTAAATTATTTACAAGTAACTCTTATACAGGGGAGAGATGAGGTAAAAATGCCTGAGCAGATGTACTGTGGCAGAAGACTGGCAATGGGAATCAGTCTATATCCTCCTTGGGAATCAAGACCAATCTCTGAACTGGAGGACTGTAGAGAAAAGCATGTTTGCAGAGTGGGGAGGAATATGCTGGCTGCCACCTGAAGACTCTTTTCCATGTGCTTGTTCTGGTCCCTTCTTAGATAGTTGTGGAGATTCTGGAAGGGGAATCCGTCATCACCTGGGACTTTGACATCCTGAAGGGAGATGTAGTGTTCAGCCTCTTTCACTCCAAACGAGCTCCTGAAACAAGTCATAAAGAAGCCACGCTACCAAGTACCTCTGCTGCTGGGGACAATACGCAGCTAATTGACAAGACGTGGGTCCTTGGGGTGGATTACAGCCGTGTGGAATCTCCACTGGTTTGCCGGGAAGGAGAGAGCATCCAGGTCAGATGTGTTTGGGTCCTGGCATGGATCTGACAGTCCTAGCAAACTCCAAAATGGTCTGGTGGTGGGAAGGGAAAGGAATTGATGGCACGGGAAATCATGTATTGCTTAGAAATAGTTGTGGTGGTGGTCATTCTCTGGATTCCCTGTGAAAGTGGCTCCATAATCCATGATAAAAAGCTAATTGAAAATAACTTTTTTTTGTTGTTTTTACTAGCATTACAGGGATGTCGATCAGGCATGTAAAATAAGTGAATGATGTATGCCCCCCAAAGCAGTCAGCTTGATAGTTTCTTTTGGCTTTGCCAAGTCCTTCAGCTACTTCTTAATCCACCTGGTAGTCCCTTGATGGCCCTGTTTTTCTCTCACAGGGATCTCATGTGACTCGCTGGCCTGGCTTTTACATTCTTCAGTGGAAAATGCATGGCCCTCTGCCCTGTTCTGGCACTAGTCTCTCTCGGGTGGATGATGTTCTTGCCTCTCTGCAAAGTTCTGGTCACAAGTGCAAGCTTATATACTACTATGAGGTGCTTGCATCCAAGGACTTCAGGTAGGAGATTACTGGGGGGATTTACTATATGACTTACAATAGAGAAGCCAAATGAGAGGACTGAGTGTGAGTTCAGTGTTCAGATACCAGTGACCTCCACAGGGTGTGCATTTCATTGATGATAAGTTAGATGGACGCAAACTTGGTGGCACTTTTGCATAAAGAATCTCTTTTAGTGCTGTAGGTAACAAGGGACCCCTGGGCTGTATGTCCACCAGTAGAATTTGTGCTTCAGTTCTTGTTAACAACTACCTGAAGAGGGGGAGGTTTTTGATGGAGGAGATTGTTTTATCTTTGTGGGGAACGTTTTGAGAAGTTACTTTTGGAGTAACTTAACAAATATCAGCTGGGCTATTTCATACATACTTTGGCACTTGAGAACGATGTCAGTTGTGAATTGGAGTGCTTTCTGAATAGGTGAGTACATCAACCTTGGCAGGACTTGCCTAGCCTCCTTTAATGCTAAAAGTACTTTTCAAATCACCCAGTAATTTGAATTCTTTGCAAGTACTTGACCTTTCACTGTGAGCTGGAGGAAGTCTCAGGTAGAACAGACTTGCAAGGTATAATATCTGTAGCTAGGAAAAAAGATGTCTGACAAATTAATTTTTCATCATGACACAGATTCTTAGAGACCAAGTTGAAAGTGATGCAACAAAAAATACAATACTTTGGCAAGTGTTCTAGAGTGTAAGTTGATCTGTCAGATGTATAGAGTTATTGATTAATAGCTGTCTTCCTAACACACACATCTGTTTTGTCCCATCCCAGAGGATCCATGTCGAGCCTGGAATCTTGCAACAGCGGCTTTTCCCAGCTGAGTGGAGCCACGACATCTTCCAGCCAGTCCCAGAGCAGCTCCCATCTTTCTAGATAGCAGAGCCAAGGCTACAGCAGCAAGGAAAAATCACTTAGGGCTTCATGGCCCCCCCCCGCCCCCGAGCTGCTCTGTGCACCAAACCAAAGAGCCTACAGGGGCTGAGCCTTGAGGCAGTCGTTCTTGTGACCACAGGTAGCAGCCATTTGGACACAGAGAGGCTTCTGGGAGCTGCTTTGAACATAAAAACTTAGAATTCAAATGGCAGACTTAGAAATTTTATATCAGATGCCTACTTCTAAGTATTTTTCACAAATTGTGTTTTTTTGGATGAATGTCAGTTTGCATGAATCTGTGTATTACTCGACTTTAAAGGGCTCTTTCCAATCAGTCCTTTTCCTGCGCGTGGTAGAGGAGACTGATGTTGCCTTACCTGTTTGATCTGTAGGACTAGATTATTTGTGTGTAGCAAAACTAATCTAATTTTTCTGGGCGCCCAGGGTACCAATTACACATCAGAAAGTAAAGTGGGCATTTCAGGTGCAGGGACTTGAAGCAAACTGTAAATACCTTTTATACAAGTAGGATGTTTCAGAAATCAGTTCCAGGTCAAACCTAAAACCTCTTCCAATCTGACAGGATGCTATTAGGAAATGTGTTGGATTTTTTTAACCCACTGAGACACAAAAGTCAAAATGGTTTTCTAGAAAGTACGGGCAGAGAACCTGCTTCCAGCAAGCAGCATCTTTCTTAGACTATTGTTCCGTTTTCCTCAGGTTTACAAGCAATAATGAGTAGTTCTGACCCATCTCATCAAGTGGATGGGAACTGAATCAAATCATAAAGGGCTAAGAAAAGCAATATTTTATTTCCTGAAGGCACAAAATTTTATGGCAGTATTATAGAACTCGCTTCTTTAAAACATGAGATAACTTGAAGAGAATACTTTGAAAAAAAAAATGTATTTAAGCACTTACTGAAACGTATTTATTGAAATACTAGCTTATTTTAAATTAATTTTTAACTTATTTATAATTTCAGAAATGACTATTTATTAAATCTAGTCGCCTTTTTTAATGGTATTATCTTTGTTTTAGAAAGGAGTAGAAAGGATTGTCTTTAATCCCAAGAAATCTTTCTACTTAGGTTCTAATCTTTGTGATTGCTGGATGTTCCTGCGTAAAGGGCTGTATTGTACATAGCATTTGGGGTAAGGGCTGCGTGTCATCTTTTCCTGCAAGGTAAGGTTAGAGCCCAATGCTTTTTGAACTTGAGGTATGTTTCTTAGGATTAAGAAGCAAGGATTGAGTTCAGGAGTTGTAAGAAGATCTTCATGACATCTTCATGTGCATCTTCATGACACACCGAAAATACATTTGTCCATCATCTCCACTGATTATTCCAGTGAGCAGATGTGTAGCAAAGGTGCTAGTGATCCGTTTATCAGGTTGGGTAGCAAAGTTATATGTGTTCTTGTCTAGGTGGCAACACAACAAGAATAGGTGTCAAATACTCGCTTGCACTGAGGCAGTATTTGCAGCTGGCAGACATGCAAGACTTGTGATGTGGGTGAATGTCTGGATTCAGATCCAGCTGTGCTGTGTGAAGACCTCATCCCCACCAGCCGGAGGTTCCCTCTACACAGATCTGATGATGATGATACAGGCCCTGCCCCTGCAATTGTTCACCCTATCCAAGACAAGTGGCTTGTGTCACGTATGGCAAATGCAGTCTAAAATGAGGGATTTTCCAGTTCCCTAGCTGGGGAACAGCACAGCCAGTTCTGGGCTTGGGGTGGGAGGAAGCAGAGGTGGTGGTGGAAATGTGGCTTCTTCCTCCAGCACAGCAACTCATGTATCCATGGCCATCTTTTGCAGTAAAGACTTGGGGTTTCTTTCGCTTATGCCAAGTTTTTATTAAGGTTGATGAAATCTGTGCAGCTAAGAACAATGTACATGTAAAGTAGTTCCTTCTAATCTTGCTTTTTTAATTACTGGTTTTGAAGCACCAGGCATTGCCAAAGGAGAAAAGAGCCCTAATATTTGGAACAAGGGGAGATGAAGGATTTGATGTGCTTATGTAAGTTGTTTGGGTTTTTAAAGGATTGGAGCCAAGGAAATTACTCTCCCACCTTGCATCTCTCACTGTTGGTGTGGAACAGGTAACTTAGTTACACAGGCCCTGGGAAAGTTCTGATTTCAGAGAATTCCCCAGTTTTTCTGTGGACTTTACCTTCTCTCAGATGAATGAAACTTGTTTCTGGCATTTCAGCATAATTGGAGTCTGATAGGGAAAAGTACTACCTTTGCTCTGGAAAAATCAGGAGTTCTGGAATTACCAGTGCATATGTGTCCCTCATGTAAAATCCTTTACCCATAATTAATTTAGATGCTAGAAATAGTTTGACTGACTCCCAAAGCATCAGGAGCAAACCCAGCCTTGTCTTCCTCATGCTGTTTCAGGATTTCACCTTCTTGTGGCTTGATTCTTACGTGGCTGGTCACGTCCCACAGCAGTAACACTCCCGTTTCCTGTGTTTCCCTTGGTTTGCTCTGGTTAAGAATCTCTTCCACCGCACTGGATTTTTTTTGTTTATTTTAAAATGTGACATGTGCTGTTCTCATCTCGCCAATAAAAGTTTTGGGTGTTTAACTCTTGTCAGCGAGGCACCTGGAACATGGCACCCTCTGGCAGGTCTCTGAATGAGCCAGGAAGAGATGAGGGGCTGGTCCTACGGAGTGCTCCCTCCTGGGATACCACAACCGCAGTTTTTCCTCTTGTGCCTCGGTAGTACTGCTGGTCTGCCCCACAGAGATTGCACGCAGCTGTTTGGGAAGCAGCTTGTGATATCTCCCTTGTCAATTTTAAGCAAAACTGCCTGGGTTATTCCACCCACCAGTTTACTTAGCTATCAATTTAAATGATCCAATATAGATTCTTTTTTTCCCTTTTTCCCCTCAATGTTAACATAACAGGAGAAACGAGGCAACAGCCTGGATGTTGGGGCTGATGCTGTGCTGCGCTTTTTCAACCTGACTTTGTGAACTGCAGATACAAGAGCAGCAGAATTCTTCTGAAACACCTTTTCCCCCCTAAAACAACATCAGTGTGCTTTAGAAAATAGAACACGCCGTTTTCTTCACAGCAACCTCTTGTGAGTTGAGACTGGGAGGAGTTTGGGCTTCATCTCTCAAATCTCATAAGCCAGAACCTTGAAAAACAGACTCCTGTTTCGGGTGCCAAGCTCACAATGCAGCAAGGCCCTCCCTGCTCCCCAGCAGTGTCCTGGCAGCTGCTCTTCAGTGAAGTCAGGGAGCTCAGGCTGTGTTCAGGTAACTCGCTGGGTACTTACAAAATAGCTCCTCAGTAAATTGGGGCTTTCCCCTGTTTCAAATATTCCATATGGAAAAATAAAAAAAACCTAGCCATGTTTAATGGGTGATACGAGATCTCAAGAGAAAGGACACTGTGCTGTAGGTACAAAGTGTTGTGCCATTGTTTACAATTAAATATGGCCATATGTGAAACCTTTATTCTTGGCGATTTCTACAGGTTTGCCCCATCCTGCCATTTACTGGCTTCTGTCCCAGTAGGAGTGGGAGAGGCAAACACAGGGCATGTCACTGGTGGGCATGCGCTAAAGACGGGTGCCAGGCTAGACCTCAGTTGTCATTCAGGGCAAAGCTGGAACGCAGTACCGAGTCATTTTGGCTAAACATTTTGTCAGTTTTGAAAAGGGCCTCTCTTAACTGCCGTAGGCAGAACAGCTAGCCTTTGGCAGGGACTGACGGAGGCTCTGGCCCAGGAAAAGCTGCAAAAGCAGCAGTGCTGGCTGCTTTACCGCTTCCATGTGCCGAGGGTTAAGCTGTAAACCAGCACTCCAAGGCACTCTCGCCCCATTGGCAGGGAGGCACCGAGAGCTGGTTCCTCAGTTTCCTGTACTTGCTGTTGGGGGAGGAGCAATCCTGACTGCTGTTACATGGGGAAATTCCTGAGCGACTGCGGTCGCTTTGCTGTGTGGCTGTGTTTGCTGCTGAGTTGCAGACACAGCCTTGTTCTGGCCAGCCTGAAGGCTGAAGTGTTTGGTTATATCAATTCCCCTTCAGTAACAGGGGGAAAAAAAAAAACAAACAAACCCACACTTTTAATAAGAATTTATAATCCTAATTTGGTGTATTCATCAAAAGATTTTGAAAAATGCCATAGTCCAGTCATCTTAAATCTGTAACACTGCAACTCAGAATTCCTGGTAGGAAGTAGTGAGCCTATCTGGCTGCTCAGCTCAGCCGTATTGACGCAGTAGCTATGGGCAGCCATGCCAGAGTCAGAGCAATCCCTTATTCCAAAATGCATTTTACTAGCTCACACTTCTTTAACATCTGACATGTTTATACTGTGAGTAAATAATACAAGAAATAGAGCTATTACACTCTTAAGGAACAACTGACAACGTTTGTCGAAGATTCCTGCATGCTATTAGGTTTAATATTCTTCCAACATGTTTGTGATGATTCTTATACCTGATTATGACTCTCTTGGAAGGCTAAATTGGAGTAATGTGACATGCATGGGCTTTTAATGACAACATCTGATTCCAAGCTCTTAGTTACATATATAAGTTAAATGGGCATTAATTTTTTTAGCAAGCATTTACTTCTCCCTTGCAGCTGTCTTCATTTTCATATACTGAAGTCCTGATTTTTCTCAGCCAAAAAAACCCCAAATGTTCTTTAAGAGCACACAAGCAACACGCAGACTGCTTTGCAATGTGTTACCTGACAACAAATGTGCTTAGTTACACTATTTGTAGGTTCTGGTAGGAGCTGTACATTTCTGTATGTCAGAAATAAAAAAGCATCTCTAAAGAATGTGTCTTAATTGTTTGATGCAACCGTTTAAATTGTGGTAAACTCTAAAAATTCAAGCATGTGTGCTGCTCTCTTTATCCACAGAAATGAAGGTAAGGCTTGCTTGTATTCAGTTATTCCTACTTTTTAACTGAAATGTTCTTTATTTTTTTTTCCTGTAGAACTGGCATTTTTTGTTTATTTTCGTACCACAGAGTAGGCTGGTACAACACCTCCTCCTGCAATGCAGTTGGTTATTTAAAATAAAAAGGGCCCGCTGGGTTTGAACAGCCAACTGAGATTAACTGGGAAAGGATCGTGTTTTCCTCCTGCAACTGGATATTAAGAATTTGAGTTCCAGGCAGTTATAACTAATAGACTTTATTCAAATAGTCTTCTGTAAATAATAGAAAAATAGAATCTTCCATTTACAGGTTGATTTGATGCCAACAGCAGCACAAAAATTACATATCCTTAAACTCGGAGAGATAAAAACAGAGTGCACAAAAATGTTAATATTCAGGCTCAGGCTTTAAAACCCCCCTTTGCAGCATTAAAGTCCCACATTAAAGGCTAGTTTTCCCTTGCATGGAAACAAACTCAAAAAAAAAAATATTTTAATTTAAAAATGCATTGTGCAAGGACATATTCTAGTAAAATGTCTGACTTCCAGCCGAGATGTTCAGGATCTTGAGTTGCTCGAAGGAGTTACTGACTGTGGTCCCAGCTCGCTGCCAGCAGTCGTTCCCTCTGCCGAGGGCAGGGCTGTCCGAGGAGCAGGGACACGGGCTGCGCCAGGGACTGGCCCGTGGGCTGAGGGCAGCATGGGCTCATCGGGCTGGGGTGGGGCGAGCCTCGTCCCACGGCTCGGTCATGTCCTGCCCACTGTGCCATGCTGCCTTCTGGGAGGTACAAGAGAATGCAAGAATGACATTTTTGAACTGACAAGGCTTTTTATGTTGCTGCACTGCAAGAACCTACCAGGAGGACTGCCGTGGTTTTATTGTGTGCTGCACCTGTTTCAACACTTTTAAAATTACTTTCTTTCAGTTTTCTGATAAAAGTCTGAGCTTACCAGGGAAGGGCAGACAGTTATAGACTAAAACATCCTTAAACCAGCTTCCTTAAGCTTCGCTTTATGCTAGAGGCAAATTATCTTGCATCTTAAAAATACTTACCGCTGCTCAGGTGAGAAGGGACCTTTCTGAAGTGCCAAAAAAAATTCCCTCAAGTATTGGAGGGAACCAGCCCCTCTCCTTTCCTGCTGCAGCTGTGGAATTCCCTTATCCACCTGTGTGCGTAGAAGCTTCTGCCCTGCATCCTCTCATGGCGATGAACTGCATTACAGCAGAGGAAGGCAGGGGAGCCAGCTGTGTTCTGAGCAGGGCTGGGCCTGAAGCAAGGGAGTTTCGTGAGCTGAGGTATCTTGCTGCTGCTCTTGGGTTAGTTGGCAGTTTTACACTCTAGGACTGAGTAACCGCCCTAACACTGAGCGCTGACTGGCAGTACAAGGTGCAGAGTAGAATACCTCATCTCTTCTCATCCAGGACTGTAAAGGAGTGCCTGGCTTTGGTCCTGAGCATCTTCTGTCTCACAGGCAGCAGATGTGGAGGTATGACTGGCCTCCCCATTCATCTCTCTCAGGGGGTGGTAGAGATAGTCACCGCTCTCACTGTGTCTCTTGGACCTCGCCTTGAGGAAAAGGCCTATGTTTCCCATGGCACTAATCACAAGAAGCAAAGCCAAGACAGAGGTCACGGAGATCCAGGTTTTTCTGCCAGGCAAGAAAAAAAAAATCCCCATAAGCAATACCTCTGGACATGCTTTCACGTGTGCCCAGGACACAAATGATTTCTCAAGGTTTGTACTCCCTTCTCGGTCATCACAAGCTTGCGGTCAGTCCTACCCAGGCAGGTGAGGACATGTTCTGTGAAAGCCTCTGCTGCGGCAGCCAGAGCAAATGGCCATCTTCAGCTTTCCACTTGGTTAACAAGTAACCAGCTGTGCCTGCAGAGCGGCTGAAGCTTCACCAAGGCTACAGAAGCAGTGCTCTGCTGTCAGAACTGTCCTTGCCCATCTGCTGCATGCACAGGGCATCGGGGGAAAGGAGCGGTGGCTCTTGTTTCGCTGTGAGCTGCAGAGCACCAGGCTCAGAGCGTGAACTGTCACTGATGGGGGCATCAGCTCAGCACCTGTCTTACAATTATGTTTTTAGCACCTTCCCTATCCTCCTCTTTCTCATCACGAGGGCTGTAGGTGATGTAGTGAAGTCAGAACACAGATGGTTTGGGCAATGAAGCTGCAGGTCTCTAAGCTTCACTGACCCACAGCCCTGGCACCCAGGAGGTGGTGTGAACAACTCCATCTCACAGTGAGCAGTTGAGGGCATGGACTCGGTGCGTCCGTATGCACATATATGATGAGTATTACACACTTACTCTGACAGAGAGACTTTTTCATTGCTCCTTCCCTTATTCTGGGAAGCCCAACACTGCCCAGCTGGAAAACAAAGAATAGAGGGAAGAAAGGCAGTGTTAGGGGGAGGGTGTAAAATTCCACTAAAAAAGAGCAAGCTTAAGTAAGGTGACAGCCAGCCGGAGCTGATACCTCAGCAAACAGAGCAATATGCACTAAAAACTGCTCTTCCACTGGTTTGGTTTTGTGTTTTGTTTTTTGGTTGGTTGGGGTTTTTTTTCAAAACCACAACCACTGTAGTCAGAGGTACCTTTGTTTAACTGCTCCTGTACTGCCACGTCATAGGTGATGTTGCAGCTGCCTGTCTCCCGGTTGCAGGGACACGTGTGTTCACATGCGCATCGTTTCTGGCAGTTTGGCCCGTACCAGCCTATGGGACACTCTAGGGAATTGATTACAAAGAATTTGATTGTTGTCAAAGCTCCACCTGCTTTGAAACCACCCAGTCTGTCCCTGCAGCTCCCCCTGCCCCCCAGCTTGATGGTGCCCCTTTCCTCAACTGTGCCAGGAACGATGGGCACACTCAGAGCTTTAGGAGAGGCTCAAACCTCACCTACATCTCACTGAGGTATTTGTGTTGCTTCTGTTGCCACAGCAGCCTCTGCCTTTGTTGCTTCTAAAGCATTTTTCTCCCTGACCCAGGTTTCCTGCAGCCCAACAAAGCTGTTCTGCCTGCCCACCCTGCTTCCTCCAGCAGCCTGAAAGCACCAAACTCTGAGTTAACTGCTGTTACCATGTTTAGGTCAAGAAGTTCTAGTAAAACGGGGACGGGGATGGGGCTGGATGAGCATTCCTGGGCTGGGAACAAAGCATCGCTAACGTAACCATGCACACCAGAAGTTTACACCCACACCGTAATTAACTTGCCCGGTCACCAGAGCAGGCTGCTCAGTCAGATACACAGGGCCTCGAATACTTCGGAAAAGCTGGAGTGGTTACACAATCGAGAAGCTCCCTAGCTGTGTCAGCACTAGTGCACTTACAGGCCGAGTGTGAAGGTCGTAGGCCAGAACAGCCCTTTGAAGCATTTCACAGTCACTGACTGGGATCGCCTGATGCCCGGGCTACAGGCAGGGCCTGGTGCAACACCCTCAAGCAAACGATATTCAAGCACTCCTGTTCTACACTTGGGAGCTTTGGGAAAGCAATAACTAAACAGGAATCCACCGTTTTCTAATGACAAAGAAAACTCCTCTTTTCTCTCTGCTCCCTCCTTTTCTTTATACTCGGTTGGGGTAGGACAGGCAAGCCCTTAAGAACTGGGAGCTGGCAGGTTGCGCTCCAGCTGTGACGTTCAAGCCCAAACGTGCCGGGCAGACCTCATGTTTGCTTTGCCTGCAAGAGGTGGCTCAAAGGTGACATAAACTCCTCTCCCCAGCCCAGGCTGTTACTCAGCGCAGCCCTTACCTTGCTCACAGCTGGTGCCATAGTACCCAGCCGGGCAGGAACAGGCTCCGTGCACGGGGTCACAGGAGCCACCGTTCTGGCAGTGGCATTTCTGGGTGCAAGCATCCCCATAGAAACCGCTAGCACAAGCTACAGGAGACAAGCAGAGATCTCATCAGGGCCCTCGCTACAAAGGTGAGCAACCCCACCCCATGCTTATACCCACAGAGCAGTCACTGGCACAGGGTGTTGATGGCTGCTCAGAGGACAGAAGCTGAGTCTGTGCCTTGAATAAGGAGCAAGGGCTTAAAATGCTTCGCACAAGCCAATTGTAAGATGCTCAGGTGGCAATTAAACTGGCATTGACAAAAAAGAGCAGCACACTGGGTAGCCTTTCCCCTCGCTGTTCCTGCCTGGGGTGCCCCCCACCATGACAGGCAGGTGTTCACACCGTCCTCTTGCTGGCTGTGAGGGAGTGGAGCGGAGTGGAAGTCAGCATTACCTTCACTGCAGTTGCTGCCAGTCCAGCCAGCATCACACAGGCATCCAGCTGCGCAAACACACACAAACAGGCATTAACAACAACAGAGAAAGACTTAAAAATAACAAGAACTCAAAATTAGGAGCCTCTGCTTCTTGGGGTGCCCTCTTAATTCTCCCTGCCTGGAAACCCACAGAAGAGGAATCCAGAACTCACACGCAGGTTAGATTCAAACACGTGCCCGCTCCAGCTGCCAAACGCAGCAGAACGTCCTGCTGATTGGATATGGAGAGATTAACTCTGGGTCAACTGTTAGCAACACCTGCACCCACTGAGCTCTGCCCAGGCACTTCACTGGTGCAAACCTGACTGATTGGAATCAGGGAGGTAGCACAGAAACAGGAAAACAGAATTGAGCAGGCACAGAAGAGCAGAAGCTCCAGGGTGTACGTTATGGCAGTCCCTAGATTCAAAAGCAGTTTATGAAAGAGTAGCAATGTGTAAAAATCATGAAGCAGGAGAGTCAAGTGAAGATGGAATGATAAGGGACGGGGGCAGAACTCAGCTGCTCTGTCATATAGTGTAATACGCTGCCGTTCCCATCAGCAGATCTACAAACAAAGCCGGAGCACAATGCCGAGGGCAGAAAGGGAAAGTGAGACACAGAGTTTGAAGTCAAGTCCTATTACAGGTCCAGTTTCCAGATCTGAGTCCCAGATCTGCTGTCTCCTAAAGGCAGCATGTTCTGCCCATCTCTACTGCTGCTTCAGATGCTGGAGGGAAGGGGGAGAGCAGCTCCATATACCCGGAAGGTAAGACAAGCTGGCTTCCAGAGTCAGGGCATGGGCTGGCTGGATAATCGGTGCCTGCAGCCCTAAAAGGCTGGGCTCCCAGGGCTGGGAAGCCTCTCCAGAGTGCTGCTCTCTGCAGTGAAGGCAGCAGTTGCTGATGCCAGTTCATGTGAGCTACACCCCTTCGCACCAGAGTGGGAAAGGGCTCTGTGAACCAGCCAGGACTGCGCACAGTGGGGTGCTGAGGCCCCACCGTGGTGCCTCGCTCACGGGCAGGAAAGCGATATTCCCCACGTATATACTGCCCAGGTCCGTGCTTCCCCTAGAGCTACCCAGGGGCATCCACTGGCACCTTTGCGCACCACAGCGACTCACAGTCGGTGCAGATGCCATGCAGGCTGCAGTTGGAAGGGCCACAGTCCAAGATGTCACAGGCTGGACCTCTCCGGAAGGCCCCGGTGCAGTGGCACTCTCCTTCCACGCAGGTCCCATGACCGTTGCAGTCTGCAGGCTCGCAGGCAGGCTCGTGGATACACAGGATGGTCGAGATGCTCCGAGGGCAACGCCACATGCTGTCAAAGGAGCTGGGGACAGAAGAGGGGTCCCGTAAGGCATGCAAGCACTGTGCTGCTCCCAGCCCTACATGAAACCAGTTGATACAATCCACAAATTTTCATCCTGATTCACACTGGCAAACAAGAACATTAATAATGGGAAAATACAAACATAAAACTAGATTTGAGTCAGTGTTTTAACTAAGTGTTAACTCCTGTTGGATAGGAGTCATTTCCAACACAGAATTACGGAAGGCAACATGCAAAGTCTCCCTTTAAGCAGTCCCAGATTCCCTACCTTTGGTGTTCAACACGCCTTTTTCTGAATATTATTTGCTTTGATACAAGTGGCATCATTGCAGTTATAGCAACACTTGGCTTTCAACTGTCAGACTGCAAAATAAATTTTAAATCCCTTCCTGATTACGGTCAGAAATTACTAAAAAGCCAAATTTTAAGTAAAATATTCTTTAGATTCCCTCACATGAGGCAGGCCAGGGTCTCCAAGTCAGTGTTTCTCTTCCATAATAATAAGCTGTTGACAGATCTCTGCTCGCTCCTGTGAATGTGCAGCTCTGATTCTTCCAGTCTAAGAGTTGCTTCCTTATTGGAGTCCCGCATCAGGCCACTCGATCATGGCAATAGCTTTGCTGCATGTCTGAAAACAGCTAAACTTTAATCCCAGATGACTAAGTGGAAAAAGTATGTAGTCACTAAATTGCTTTAAATTTTAGAGTCACTCTCTCCCTCAAAACCTGTCGCTTGCCTTTACATTGTGAGCTCCCAGCAATGCAGACTGACTCCCTTGCAGAGCAGAGGGGCAGGACTGAGCTCTGCACACTAATGGGAGCCGCGTGGTTACTTGTGCATCCCTGGGCACGTCCCGTCAGCACCTACCAGTGCTCAGACGGGTAGTTTGCGAGGGTCCCATTTAAGACCAGTGTTGCAGACCCTCCACCATCCAGGTTGATAGCATTGATGATTCCCTGCTGCTTCAGAAATTCAGCCATTTCCCAGAGGTTGACCCTGCAAAAGCAAACAGTTGTTCGTTGCTCATTTGTGCGATTTGATTTCAATGAAACTACTACACTAGAAGCTTGGAGCTCTCTTCAGGGGAAGAGGGGAAGCTCTTCCCCCCCAGGTATGCTGACTTGCTGCCTGGAGGCTCCATTAGCCTCTTCTGGCTCTGGAAAGACACCAAACAGCTCTGCAAGTCTCTGCCTTAAAACTTATCACTGGCAGCCACAGCGTCCCTCCAGGTCCAGTGACAGAATTTAATGACTGATCTCGCACCTGTGTCAAAACCTTACCACAACTCTCCTCTTACCCTCTGGATTCTGTCTGTCCGTCCACATGAACCAAGACCAGCTGCCCCTGCCTGTCGTGTCCAACTGCAGTCCTGGCCGATATCACATTGATGAACTTGTCGAAGGTTCCTGTGCAGGAGAGGGAATAATTCACGCACCAGCTGGGTGATGAACTGGCTGTTTAGACACACCTGTCTGCAAAACAGCTCCCAGCAGGGAGCTCATCTAAATTGAAAGACAATGAGAACAGAGCCCAGGTTCCTCCTGTTCATCCAAGCCCATCTAGGAACAACATTTCCAGAAGTGCTCTTGTTAAGTTTCTGTCTGGCACAGGGACAAAGAAGGGAATTCACAAACCCTCAGTTTTAAACTCCTGTAAGAGGCATCTGCTTTGAGTTTCTCTGGACAAGTGTTAACACCAATCATGTCACCGCTATTTACAGTCCTCAGCAAATTCTATTGAACAACCCTGAACAGGTGAGCATAGCCTCATCTTGCAGGAAGCCTATTTCTTGTACTGCACTTGCCGCAGACTCAGGGTGAAATAGCACCGAAGAAATTTGGACCTCTTAAGTGAGCAGCAAACTGCAACTAGACAACATAGTTTCCACTGCTACCCCCTCCTTCCAACAGCCCCATCAGAAGGACAATCTATACCAGGCTGAAGCTGGGCTTTACAATATTTACCTGTGGTCTGAATTTCACCACACTCAGCCATTTGACTCTGACTGACGTACACTTCTCCATCTCTTAGGAGCCAAACTACCCCACTCACAAGCTGCACAAAAGGGTTGGCTTGATCCAAGACATCTTCCTCAGACAGGTAACTAGGAAAGAGAGAGCAGGAGGGGTTACCCACAGTCACAGCAGTGTCGTGTAAAAGCCTCTGCTGCTGCCAGCAGGCTCCAGAAGCCAGGAGAAGGGGAGAAGGTGGCTGAATGAAGGCTAGCTACAGCCAAAACTAGAGGCCAAGCAGTGCAAAACATCACTAGCAGCCAGAGTGGACCCCGTTCTCCACTATTCTGCACAAAACCACTGCTAATGATGGTCCCAGACCACTGTGCATGAAACAGCTCCTGCCAGCAATGTGGCCAGAGGACCCGAGCCAGGATAGTAAGAGCAGAAAACATCTGGCAGAACACGAGGGCAGAGCCATTGCCAAATACTCAGGGATCTGTGGAAGCAACTGTAACATCTTGCTGTCTGTCAGCTTCCATTCTGCAGAACAGTGACACCAACCAGCTTTTGAGGGTTTCCAGCAAGAGCATCCAGTCTGCCTACAGCTGCACTGAGGGGACGATGCTGCTGGATGCTACCTGCTCCCCTCTGTCTGGGAAAGAGCTTTCTCTGCTCTTCCAGCCAGGAAAATCTTTCACTGAACAGTCAGACAGTAAAAGGACTGTTCAGCTACCATTTCCATGTACGTCACTGTGGGCTGCTTCCCAAGAGATAGTCTTCTCTCAAGAACTAGGGTGCTGAGTAATGTCTGCCTCATCGGAACCTGATGCTAGGTGATGTTTGCAACTGACGGGAGAGGACAGCAGCAACGGTTGGGGCTGAACAGCTGTACTTTCACTGTGAGTTCTGCCAGTGGGTTTTGGTTTGAAACTGATTGCTCTGCATGCTCCAGACATGCCGCGTGGGAGCTGAATGCTCAACTTTTAGTTTTTTAGTATCCATGACTGCAGCCACACAAGCTTGATGCTTGGTAGAAAAGTGTAATTGAAACTACCTGAATGGAAAACATGCAAAAAGGAATCCCTTTATCCATGGGAAGGGAACACAAAGACAAAATGAACACAGCTGAAAATGGATCAAACTACACAACAGCTTGAGGATGGGCTAATAAACTGTCAGCTTTCAAAGCCTGCAATTATCCATCCTCTGTCCAGGTGGCAGAGGCAGCATCTTTGCTAGGTGGGGGGTAACAATGTGCCCTGGTGCACCGTCCTGCTGATCATGATACAGTGTGACAGAGTCAAGTGCAAATTACTTTCCCCGCTGCCCTGACAGATCAAATTATTTACACTAAAACTGTTTCTAGTGTCACATTTTGGAAGCTGCAAAGACACTGAGCAGACAATTCACGCAGTTCCACGACTCCATTTAACAGGGGAAATCCTGCCAGAGCAGGAGAGAAGCAGGGCAGAGCTGAGATGAAGGAATCAAGAGCAACCTTGCAGTTGCTGTTGGTTCCCTCAGCAGATAAAGGGGACAGGCCACCAACTCCAGAAGCCCCTCCACCATGTAAATTAAGGCCGTGGTTCCCAGGGCTGTCAGAGAACAGCTGCATGCTACAGCCCTGGCTTGGTACGGTCAGTTTGGCTTTGCAGGGAACCTCGCTGAGGTCTGTGGTGCATGGGAGCGGGCTAACAGAAGGGTGGAGAATGCAGCCAACAGATGCAGCAGCTTCCAGACTGCTTCTCAATCTTGAGACCATCAGAAGGACCTCTGGGAACCCTTCTAGGACCTTGAGGGTACCTGCTGCTGCTGGGGAAGGGTAGTTACTGGGGGCCTTTACTTCCAGTGAGCACTGACTGACTACTCTGTCAGCTATTCCTCATCAAAAGGTGCTTTGATCTTTTGTCTCCAGCTGATTAGGGAGCATCACAAACCCTTTCAGCTGGTGCCAGGAAGAGGCCTATACAATTGCCAGGCTGAGACCACAGCTCCCAGGAGCCAAGAGATGCTGCAGCTCACATGGGGAGCTGGAAATTCTACGGAGGGGAGTGTCTGTGGTCAGCCACGGTGACACACTGCAGGGCACGGCCTGCAGCGCCGACTTCTGCAGCCACCTCCAGCACGGCAAACACCTCGATTCAGCTTGAGCTGTGGAGGAAGAAGGCAGTGCTCCACCTCTCAGGCTGCAGGGATACCTGTGCCTCTTGCTGAAGCTGGAGCCAAGAGAAACGGTGTCCTAGTGCATGCTGGCTGAGGAGCTACGCTGCTGCTGCCGGGACAAGGAGCTACAGGAGGAGTTCTGTGCACTGCACAGCAGTAGGGATGATGAGAAAGAGATGGATAGATCTTTCCCAATAGCCTGCAGAAACAAAACCCTGAACCCCACAATGCCCAGAAGCAGCACCATGGATCTGCTCACTGGAGTGGCAAATCCTGTGATGACTGCGAGCTGGAAGACTGTGAGCTCTGGCAACAAGAGGGAGCTCGTCCTCCACCCAGGTTCAGAGCCCTGGCAGCAGGCAAGGGGCTGGGGGCTCTGTGAAAGTGTCTCTGCCAGCTGAGCCTGAACACCAGAGGTGGGAGAGTGATAGGGGAAGCTCCCTGCCACAGGGGACAGACGCCCCGATCTGCTAACCTGTCTAGTGATGTTTGCTGGGGACTCAGATCTGGGATGTTGTGGGGAGTCTGCTGAGCCTGAAGAAGTGGAGGCTGAGGGGAGACCTTATCACTCTCTACAACAACCTGAAAGGAGGGTGTAGTGAGAGGGGGATCAGTCTCTTCTCCCAAGTAACAAACGACAGGACAAGAGGAAATGGCCTCAAGTTGCACCAGGGGAGGTTTAAACGGGATATTAGGAAAAATTTCTTCACCAAAAGGGTTATCAAGCACTGAAACAGGCTGCCCACGGAAGTGGTGGAATCACCATCCCTGGAGGTATTTAAAAGACGTGTAGCTGTGGTGCTTTGGGACATGGTTTAGTGGTGGACTTGGCAGTGCTAGGTTAACGGTTGGACTCGATGATCTTAAAGGTCTTTTCCAACCTAAACTATTCTACGATTCTGCTTCGGCACTGACCACAAGCTACTGAGGGTTTACGGGTTAGGATTAGAGCTCTGGCAGGTCAGTGTGGGTGACATCATGGTGGGTGTCTGCCAAAGACTGCCTGGTCAGGAAATAGTAGATAAGACCTTTAGATAATAGTAGATAAGACCTTTTTCTATAGAAAACTGGAAAAAGCCTCATGTTCACAGATGCTGGCACTTATGGAGGACTTAAACCATCCTGGTATCTACTAGAAGGGCAACGCAGCAGAGCATAGGAAATCCAGGAGATGCCTGGATTTCTACTTAACAGTAAGTAACTTAGCATGACAAACATAAAACACCCTTTTTACTGTAAAGGGTGGTCAATCACAGGAACAGGTTTGGGCAGAGACGTTGTGGAGTCTCCATCCTCCGAGATGTTCAAAACTCAACTGGACACGACCCTGAGC
>NW_009623430.1:0-1419 GCF_000690535.1 Cariama cristata
ACTTCGTCAGCTCGCCGTGCCCCAAGCCTGCACAACACATCTGTCATTTTCGAGGATATTTTAGTGTCTTCGTATTAAAGACGGAGTAGATAGAAATGAATAAAATATAGCAGGCTGTGGGAGGTTTGGGGTCTAATTCACAAAGGGAGTATTCAGAATTCTTTACAGGTGCTTCTGTGTTCAGCAAGCTTTCAGCCATTGATTTACTGACCTAAAAAACCCCATCACACTCCATTCCAACACGTGAAAGAAGAAATTATGATCACAGGAACACACTTTAAAAAAAAAAAAAAAAAAAAAGAAAAAGAAAGACAAAGAAATCTTTTTGAACTTTCAGCATCCTTCTAAGCTATTTTCCACTTGTCAGGCTCTATCCACATCTAAAACCCCTCATCCCCGTGCAAATGGAGTCTCCTTTAAGTAGGAAAAAAAAGTCAGTCCAGTTCGTGTTGCTGATGAATATTTGCTGCAATTTACGAAATAATTCCAGTCTCAACTCCGCCTAAGTTAACGGGTCCCCTTTTTCCCACCACCTCCGGGTGTAGATTTATTTACACAAAGTACTCTACACAAATTACCAGCAACAGATCCCCTCGGAGGACAATATTGTACATTTCTGAGAAGGAAATTAGAAGTTCCATTAAAAAATAAAAAGACAAACTATCACATTTTTAAACGGTTTGACTTTAAAAGGCACAAAACCGCAGGCTTTGCAATAATTTGCTAGTTTGTGAAATTTTACATCAACGGGCAACCTGGTCTGATTTCCAAGATCAATGGCACTTATTATCGTATAAATTAGTCGATTATTGGTTTAGTAAAGAGTTAAGTAGATAAATAGTTTAAGCAAAGAAGCCAGAGGCTCCCCAAAGAAGATCTCCTAATCTTCAGTTGCAGGCTCTAAACAAAAATTAAAAGACCGAAGAAATCGGAGGGCAATTATTTTGAAAACGAATTTTTTTAAAATACTGTTAAAGACGGTTTATTTAGGAAGTCAGGGAGCAGCCAGACTTTCTCAGGCCGTGCTCCCACCCGGGACAGATGCCGCCGGTTCGGTTTACAGGTCCTTTGAATCTGAACATCTGCCCTGCACAGGGAGACAGCGGAAGGACAATTAAAATCTAATCCGGCCGAGGAGGAGACGTTTTGAAACGGGCAAGATGCGTATTTGGGGTATGTTTTAGAGCTCGACTATTACTCGCAAGAACACCACATACACCTTTCATCAACCTGCACCACTGGGACTGCTACTGATTTTCGCGCTATTTCCAAATTATCCAGCAATTACTTAAACCAATGAGACCTGGCAATTTCGTTCCCGAGGTGCGTTTGCCAGTTAGAGATGCGCCTTTTCTCCCTGCCATTTTCAGTGCAAACCACTCCGTTTCGTCGCTATTTTCACTCTGTCTTTAGGCGCAA
>NW_009623431.1:0-30021 GCF_000690535.1 Cariama cristata
TATATTTATATATTTATAAAGGGAAATAAATGTAGATGATATCACATTTTTAAACACAGTATTTGGATCAGGTAAAACATACCCTTGTGTTGTACAGAAACAAAATTGAGCCTTTTTATAAAACCTGCCTACTTCATATATCAAAGAGCCCATCACAGGTGGTCATAGTCATATTAGAGGAGCCTGTCTGAAAAGGGTCAGAGATTTAGATGGTTTTGGGTTGTTCAGACACCCTCCTAGGTTAGCAGAGGTTTTCAGCCAGGTGTATAGATATGTTAACAGCCAAAATGGCACTTCTAACTGCAACACAGGTGTGCTTACACGGTAGGATGCAAGTCTTGACAGAGTGCAGCCCTGAGCTGAATACTGAAGCATCCAGGCCAAATTAAGTAAAGTAGACCTGCCTTCTTGGCTGCAGAGTGTACCACCTTCTGGGCTTTGGGATAAGCCAAATTTATATGTACACACACAGAGGCATGCATGTACAAATGGGCATATCATCTGTGTATCTCTGGATGCCAGTTGTCTGAGGCGTAGTACTGTAGAGTACTGTTGTCCATCAGGTTATGCATTCCTTGTCAGGAAACCTGCCAAAAGATGCACTGGAGACTACATGGGTTTCGAATCCTACTGAGGCTGAAGCATGAAGAAGAGCTGAAAGCTGTCTCAGGATATTAGGATCTACTTTTATATGTGGTCCCTGGTAGAAATACAAGCATCTTTAGTGATTTGCTGGCAGCAACAGAGGCATCTAAAGGGTTAGACAGCAGCTGAGCTGTGATTTTGAGGATCAGAGCTGTGCCGAAATGGGGATTTACTATTGGTTCTCATTTAGGTACTAAAATAACTTAATTTAACTGGCAAATTTGAAACTACTCCTCAGAAAAAAATCTGGCTTTAATTGTGGATGCTGAGCAGTTTCAAAAATCTGGTCCTGTACAAATACGCCGTAAATGTAAGCAAATACTGATCCCTTGCTGAGTTCTCAGATCTATTGCAAACAATCTGAGCCTTCATAAAAATACACAGCTTTTCACTTATCCTATATTTTGTCTCATATTAGGTCACTAGCCAAAAAGCCTCTTGCCAGCAGTCAGTTTAATAGGGAGAAGGAAACAGTCTTATTAGTTAAGCTTATTTATGATGACAAAAGGAAAATCATGAAAACCCCAAGTTCTAAGTGGTAATTTATTCCTGATAAGTAGTAAATCAGCAGGATTTCACTGCCCACATGGGGACCTGCAGTTAAATAATTAATGATAAATAATGAGCCTCATAAATGTTCACAGTGTTTTTGAGCAACTATTTATACATGAGCTCATTCTACAAACTCTCCTGCTGCTATAATCATGATAACCTGATGTCCTTAGTGCATTAAAAAAACATAAGATGATAGCACCAACCATCTCTGTGATTAAGTTTATATTGTTCATTGCCAGGTTAAACTAATTATTCACTGCCTCCAAGGCAGTGCTGGGTTAATATTTCAAACTGATGCATCTTTTGTCATGATAAACTTAGCTCATACTGTATCATCACACATTCCACTGGTGTGGCCTTTGTCTGAAAAAAAATATGCAGAATTATTAAAAGAAGTGAGCAAAGGGAAAAGCCTGTAAACCTTTATGTTCTGTGTCAGAAACCAGTAAAAAATACTGGTACTGATAGTAAAAAAAAAGAAATATAAAAATACAGTAAAAAAATATTTTCCCATATATCAAAGGGTCTGAACACTTGTAGATTTGTATGCATCCTTTTTCATCACAACTGTTCAGCACTGGCCACCAGAAGAGTCCAAAGTCAGCTCTCACGTGGTAATCTTCACATTCCTACACCCGAGAAACCCTGAACCTCTCCAGAAAATAAATTACCTGAGAATGCCCTCAGTCCTCATTGACCTATGTTCTGATAAAGCACCCAGGATTGCACCAGTGTTTTTTTTTCTTTTTTTCTTTCCTTTTCCTAGGTCCCAATCTTGTTTCTCCTGTATTCTCTAGCTGTTATCTCATGAATTTCATAGGAAGCAAGATCAGGAACTTCGATAGTTCATATCTATTGTGCTGTTCATCTTTCGTTTCACTTCAGAAGCATCCAGCATGACTCCACAATGACCCGACCTACTGGGGCTGAGGGTAATCATCACAGTTGTCTTTGCTTTTGGTCTACCAGCAGCCCTAACACACAGTCATTCTATGTGTACAAATTATTAAATTCAGCACTGAGTAGGTGCTCAGAGCCTTATGAAAATCCACTATTTTAGCTGGACTGTCAAACTCAGAGGTATTTTTTACTTTTGGAAAGCTTTTGAAGTAGCCCCTGGCCATTAAAGATCAGGCTTTAGGGTGCTTGTGCAGAAGGTAATGCACAACAACCCACTGTCAGGTATCTGGTAAGGTGCCCTGCCTGCACACACGTAAATTGAAGCTAAAAAACTGCATGGCCACCGTGTTATTCACTATGCTGCACACTTGAAATATTGATAAAACACAAATGAGATGTGAGACGAGAACATGGGGCTTTTTTTTTTTTCCTAACTTTGAGAGGAAAGGGAGGGATGTGGGTGCACAGAAAACAGAGAATGGTGCTTTTTAAAAAATAGTGTATACCAATTCACAAAGTCTTATTTTGTCACAGAAAACATAAAGAGGAAACAGAATGTATTGAACAATTATTTTTTTAAAGAAAAGAAGCTAAAACTCAAAAACCAACAGCCCAGACCATATCTGATGTATCAGGCTCTACCTGAGTAGGGCAGAGCAGGTGTGTGAGGTGACCAGCAGAAGCCACGGTCTCTTGTCAGGCAGGTGAGCGGGCCAGCGGGGAGCAGGCCGGAGCAGAGCGTGGGAGCGGCCGCCACAACACTTGACTGGCTCCTGGGCCGAGAAGACCCCCGTTCCTCCGCAGCCACAGCAGCAGCTGTTCCCTGGGGGACACACGGGGCAGGGGGCAGCAAGACCGGCCAGCCCAGCCCAGCCCAGCCCATGCAGGGATACCCTCAGCGTCTGGGCAGGAGACGGCAGGAGCAGCCGTACCGATCCTGCGGCCCCTCACAGCCTATGCCAGGCGTCACCCCGGCACCAACAAACCATGACGTGATTGTTTGTGGAGTTGAAAGGCAACATGCTGGGCCGCAGTGGTCTCCTCCCAGCACTTGCTGGCCTTTTGTTTGCAGGGAGGGCAGGGGACAGCGAGGCACCAGCCTCGTGCCCTGTAATCACTCCTCCAGCCCAGGGGCTGCAGCTCCTCAGCACCCTGTAATCACCCCTGCCCCTTGGCACCCCGGCTCCTCAGGCACCCCTGCTCCTTGGCCTGCCTGCGCTCACATTCCCTGCCAGGAGTGCCCGTAGGTTATACAGCCCTGCCAGGGGTCACAGCTCTTCTCCACAAACAGTCCCCTGAAACTGCCCTCTTCTACAGCACACTTGCCCTATCCAGTGTTCTGTCTGGATTGCAGAAAAAGTTTAATGCCATACTTGCCTAAATCTGTAGGTTTTCCTGCTCGCATTTTCCTTCCCAGCTAACCAGATTGTCATTATCGCGGTCTCAGGTCGTAGTCCCTCTAGGCAGAGAGAAAACAGGACATCTTTTCTTGCTCTGTATTCCTGGGAATGGTAAACACCCTTCAAGACCTCCTTTCATTGTTAGAAGGGAGACATAGGTGCTCCGGGTATGTGTTTTTGCTATGGTAAGAGAGATTAAATGTTAAACTGTTTTGTTTCTTGAGACTTGTTTGCTTTAATAGCAACCTTTTTTTTTTTTTTTTTTTGATATATCCTTTTTTTTTTTTTTTTTTTTTTTTTAGGTCTCATTGAATTTCATCCACCTAGGAAATACGGGTTTGAACCCAAAATGAACTCAAGACAAGGAGTCTCCTTCCATGTGTTTATGACTTGATAATTGTGGCATTTTTTCTTGGTATTATTGGTTGTACAAATTATGTAGGTAATTGTATCTAGGTTAAAAAAATGGAAAAAAAGGAGGTTTATTATTATACTGCTACTCTAATCAGCCCAGTTTTCCAATCTCAGCCAGCATGTAGTGACTTACCTTAGAGAAATAAAAAAATTAAAAGACAGGTATTCAAAATAAACCACATAATAAATTACTATGTAACTGTCACCTGACAACATTTGTTTCTTGACACTGCTGATTTTGCAAGAGAAAGAATTGCTTCCTCTGGGACAGACTTATTTTTAAAAAAAGATTACTGAATTCAAGTTGCATGCCTTGTCTCTATAAAACCACACTTGACATTTGCAATCCTGTGTTCAGAGCGATTTCTTAATAAAGTCAATGCATCATAAGGTGGCTTTTCATATTGATGATGTTGAAATATAATATAAATTCATGGTATTTATTAATGGCCCAGAAGAATTACAGGGAAGGTAAATTTATAAAGATATTTCTCCTGTGTGTAAATATGTGTATATATATATGCACATGCACACATATATACATATATGTATGAATATACAGTTGTATATACATAACTACATACATATCTATGAGCAGATATATGTATTATTAACAAGTTTGCACTTGATTTTTTAACTCAGAATTATTCAGAGTTAAGATTCAGTACTTTTAAACTGATAAACCACCAGGGGAAAAAAGTGCTTTTGAAAGGAGAGGAAGAGGGTCAAATAGCTTTGCATTTCTCGATCAGTGTGGGAAAGTTGCTGACACTCATCCGAGTGAAGTAACTTGGAAGGAAGACTAGCCCTGCCATACATTTGCTGAAATGTAACGTGAAAATTGGTTCTCTTAAACCAAATTTTGTGCTGGACTAGGAACACACAAAGTTTAGTTACTGAATGTGACCTGAAGGTCAGTAACTCCTATCTGAGAGGTAATAACTTCCTAAGACACGTTGGCCTGATCACTCAGTGAACACCTAACTCCATGGCAAATTTGTTTCATAGAAACGTGAGAGTACTACCCTGTGTCAGACCATAATAAGCAACACAGAATCCTTTGCGAGAAACTGTAGGACATCTTTCATTAAGTAATTGTCATCAGAAAGTGAAAAGTTTATTTCCATGGCTTTATTGAAGTCACGAAGAATGAAAGACTTACCTTCCTTCAAAAATAAGCCTTCCTAGCTAGCATTACTGCAGATGTTCCCATATGACATCTACCTCTTCTTGGAATCCTGGTAAGCCCTTGGTCTCAGTAACATTTTGTTATAATGGTTTCCACAAGATGATAAAGAAAAGGTATTTTCTTTAATAGATGTTAGACCTGGTGTCTTCTACTGAGTACCCCTTGTTCTTTTACTGTAAATGACTTTATTGTAAAGACTAAATGAGAGCTCCTGATTTATTTTCTCAATATCATTCGTTCCTTTAGTCACCTTTATCTGGTCTCCTTTGATTTCTGACCTTTCTAATAAGTTCCAATGTTTTCAGTACTTCCTCATACAGAAAGCTTTTGAACCTCTAATTGTTTCTGATGTTCATTATTGAACTCTATTTTGCTACCTATTTCTGCATGTAAAATGTTACCAGCACTGCAGACAGTCATATAGATGAAAGCAGACTACCAATACTTTTAGTATTGTTCTGTGTGCTCTCTCTCTAACATCCAAGCATTTTTGTTCATTGCTTTAAACTAATAGACACACCCTCATGGCTTTGTTGTGCACTTGGACCTGTAGGCAGATGCTTTCATTATGTTCTCCGTTAGAACAGGTAAACCAGTCCTCAAAGGGGTTTTAGCCAATTTGTTTGTTTAACTTGAAATCATAGTGGGGCTAAATACAGCCACAGTCAGGACACAGGTTAGTGAAGATAGTAGATGAGGTAGCAATATGATTTCTCTCCTCTCAGGCGATGATGAGTCATGTTATCGCGTCACTTTGCACAGTGACATTTGGAGAGGAGGAAAAAGGAAGAAGAGGGGAGACAACCTGTAACTACGTTGCTTACGTTGACCAGCAAGGATAAGTGCTGAGACACATATTGACAAAATCATTATTATTTTTCACTAAAAGCTCTTTTCACTTTCCTGCTTTGGTGAGGAAAGAGTCCTCATGAAGATCCCTTCTGAAAAGGCATTCAAACCAGAGGCTATTGTAACTGGAGTGCAAGGGCCATGGACTTGAATTTTACTGTTACTTTGTCCAGCTGTATCAGAGCATGTACCAGGGCATGGACATCTGGCTTCTCACCCACCGCAGCTGGGGAGACACCGTGTCAGCGCAGACGTTAGGATCACAGGACACACTGCTTGCTGGGATCTGTCCCTTCCCAAAATGGTCCTGCTCTCTGAGGCTTTCAGAGTGCAGCGCTATTTTCTACAAAAAACTTCTTCACAACAACACTTATCATGATTCTGAAGGATTTTCTGCTACTTCTGCGTGCATTAGGTGCAAGATATGAGTGGTGAAAAAGCTCCTGCTATATCTGCTGTTATTTTAAGACTATATGCCGCATTAAGACTCTCCTAAGCGGTACAAAGATCTTTCCTCGTTACTGTGTGAATAATGAAAAACAGACAGATGCCTGCTATTAATATAAACCACCCAGTGGAGGTTTCTTGTGTCTGGTGAACTGAGAAATAGAAACTATTCCCCATGCCACCAGCTATGGATTATCTCACTGAAAAATCATAGAATAGCAACAAACTATTAATTATCTTTCTTTACTATAAACTACTGAAATAACTCTGTAAATGTTTTTCTTTTATAATGATAAACATTTCTGTCACATAGTTTATATAATTAATCATATTTCAATTAAAGGGACCATCTCATTTTCACTGGGAAACAGTTTATAAAAATACTTGAGAGCGAAAGATTGCTAATAAAGTTTTTAAAGTACACTCTATGTTTTTTAGGTTAAACAGTCACTTAGTATTTGTGGGATGTTTTCACTGATGTCCAGACTATGTCAAATTATGCCACTAAGCTGTTTCAATAAAGGAACTGGGGGGGGAAATATGTGGGCTTGGGAGCTTTCCAACGATTCTCAGTTTACCTTCTGTAAGAGAAACTTAAACTTGTAAAGAAAGGTTGTTGGAAGCAAGTTTGTGGGATGAAAGGTGGCAAATAGATAATTAAGATGCCCTGGTTATGTTCATTCTCCAAACTAAACATATTATTTTTAAACAATACAGCATGAGAAACCAACTATTTTTTCTTCATATTTCTCACGTTCACATCACAGAGGAAAAAGTATATGGTAAACAGATTTGCCATATACACCCAGCTTCCTTAACCACTCTGTGACTACACTCCCATCAGTGTTTTCTAAGATTCCAAGTTTCTTGAGAAACAACATCCCAGATGTCTGTTCAGCTATGAACCTGCTAAAAGCCAATCCCTTCCTTCAACGCAATGATGGGATTCAGGTTTTTTTAAGATCTTTGACTGAATAATGTTCCTTCTACCTCAGAACTCTCTTTCATATTGCTAACAATGTCCAGTCAATTATCTTGTGAGATTGAAGGACTTCACTGAAATGAGAAATTAATTTGAAAAGAAAATTTTCTATTTGTATTTTCAAGATTCCTATCTTACATTTTTGAAACTATCTAGAATATCACTTTTGTTAAAGACAGGTTGTGTTTGGCTTGTAATGAAACTGGAATTGGCATTCTTTGTGCCCCTGTATACTGCTGTAAGCAACCTAAACTTTTGAACTCAAGGAGTAAGATTCTGTGTTCAAATATTTCTTACCAAAGATGATATTTTTCTGGACCAAATTTTTGAATATGAAAAATTAGGATGTAATTTTTTCCTTTTAAAAAAAAAGTTTACAAATAAGCAAAGTTAAGCAAACTTAGCTCTCACAATAGGTATAACTCAGCTGTTCCAAGAACTCTTCTGAGCAGTTTTCCTGTTACTCTTTTTTCCCTTAATGGTCTCAAATTTCCTACATGTTGGATTCACAGAATTTCAAGAAATTTATCTATCATGGGAACTTGACTCTATCTGTGGAGGTAAAAACAGAGCCATGGAGCAATGAAACTATATTTCTATAATACTAAAACAGCTGTGAAGGCCAGAGTTTAATATCAAATTGAGACAAAATAAAAGCTTTTGCTTGCAGAATATCAGTACATGATAGTTTAGTATTTTATACTAAAATCAAAGCTGAATGTCATGGCATTTCCAAATTGTTAACATTTATTTTCAATCAAGTATTTTGATATTTGATTTCCCATCTCAGTATGAAACAAAAAGATTTCTGAACGTTTGTAGGTGTTTTAATAGAAATGCGGATACCTACCTGACATACAACACAATATTGGTCACAGTCTCCATTCACATTGGCATTCTTATTACTATATTTACACAATATATCCAGTCTTTTTTCTTGGTTGCATCTCACACACTGCCTCATATTGGTTCAGTTCCACATAATGCAAATGCAAAGACCATTTTATCTGGAGATACGCCCGGAACAATTTAACCTTGCACATATAAAAGTTCAAGTGGCACTCACTGTGCCTCTACAAACCTCATCAGCAGAATTAACACACACTCCTCAAAACCACGACTAAAGTGTAACTGATTGAATCACATTTAAGCTGGTGGATGTTGTGAAAACTTATACTTCATTATGTTCTCCTCCTATGATGCTGAGAACAAGAAGAATGTACATAGAGGTGAGAGAGTTGTTCCAACCAAGTGTGACAGTGTAGTGCACAATTTTAACTGGTGACCGCCTTCACTCCTTGATGACTGTTGTTTTGCTACACAAGGTCTTGTGTAATTGCTTGCACACCATAGAGAGACTGCCAGGAACAAAAATAAAAAGAAGGGAAAAACCCACATCAAATAATATCAAGCCTCTATACAATGACAGTGTCATGTTTTGTGTAAGATTTAGCCATGATCTGATGTTACTAAGTTCCAGCCAGACAGTCAAGACTTATGTTCAGACAGCAATACGTCCAACACATGTTAAAGGAATGATTAGAAAATTTTATTTTATCCTTTTTTGTTGTGTGATTTTTACTTCACAGAGATTTTTGCATGGGGTCCAAAACTTCTCATTTAATTGATATATAACTAGCTCATACATGTTCCAGCACTTTGTAAAGCAAACCATGGCTATAATGAAGAAACACTCAGCGTGCTGGTCTATTCATTGTAAGTATACATGGGTAAGGCAGAATAATAATAGTGAGGCTATTCTTGTTCTCAACTCACAATGGTGAGCGTTCAAGGATTGCTGGGTGAAGTATTCCTAATCATTTCCCCCCTCTTGCCGCCATATAAATGAGAATACTGAAAAGCTACAGAATTAGATAGAGGCCATGCTGGAAACTGTTAGTTCTAGCTTCTCAAAGCTTTCATTACCCATGTCGTGTGTGATGACATAAGAAAAAATTCTTTGATCTTGCAAGAAGGGAAAAAAATCTAAATTGAATGTGAATTGTAGCATGGGAGACCTCACACGGCTTTTTAAAAAGGCAAAGTGTTCCTGAGATCACCTATTTTATCTATTGTCAAGAAAGGCCCACCTCTATCTTGGAAGCCACGTTTTCTGGCATAAATGGTGCGATATCATCTCAGACAAACCAGGTAGGTTTTCAAAGCGATGTGCAGGAGGTTCACTAACAATTGCCTGTATTTGTCAATGGGTAGTTAATAAACACACTGCTTTGAAAATTTACCTCTGCATGTCCACTCTTCTTTTAGCTGTACAATGGCAGCAGTCAGTTTCCTAAAGGAGCTCCACCCAGCCAGCCTTTCCAGCCGGGAGGGAAGGAGGACATCTGTCTCCAGAGCCAGTGTCAGTCATATTCTAACAATCAGTGTTTCTCCTCAGCAGAATTTATTATTCGCACTAAGTGGTTTGTTTGTCTCAGCTAGTCTTCTAAACTCCCTTTTCCAAGGTTACTGCATATGAGATATAAAAGTCTGTCTCTTGCATGACTTTCTCCCTAAAAGGTTTTTTGTCGTTGAGACACTGAGCCACATTCTTTATATATGAGGTCCCAGATTCTTTTCTGATGGCTCTTCAGTGTTTTTACCCCAGAATATCTCTGCCTGATTTGTCCCTCACTCTAATGCTAATCTCACTCTAATTGTGTTTTTTCTTTTCTTTTGCAATAACTCCTTTTCAAGAGAAGGATCTGATGTTTATTGCATACTCTCTCAAGTAGAGAACTTGTCATCCTCTGTGTTTGTGAAATGCCAGATGTATGAAACAGTAAAATAAGAAATTTTTAAACATAAAATAACATGCTGAGTAAAAATGATAAATTGAAACATACCTTGAATAGAAATATGATTTATAGCTTTCAGGGTAACCTAAAACCAAATCCAGTTGTTGTGTGCTTATCTATATTAGTGAGTTGCTATACTTATTTAATTTACCCTTCCCATGTGTTTATTAGGGGTATTTTGCACTGTGGTGTATGTATTATCAAGTACAGCCAAAACCATATCTTACATTCATATTTCAAATATATTTTTTCATATTATTATGTCTCCATCACAACATGAAATCATCATAAACACTTAAAAACAGAAGGTATGAAGGCTTCAGGGGTCCTTGAGACAGAAACGGGATTTTTCCCTGTGCAGAAAGACTAACTGGGAATTTGACATGTAAGTTAGCATCGTGGTTTAACACCAGCCAGCAACTAAGCCCCACACCACTGCTTGCTCACTCCCCCCCCCCTCAGTGGGATGGGGGAGAGAATCAGAAGAGTAAAAGTGAGAAAACTCATGAGTTGAGATAAAGACAGTTTAATAAGTAAAGCAAAAGCCATGCAGGTGAGCAAAACAAAACAAGAAATTATTCACTACTTCCCACCAGCAGGCAGGTGTTCAGCCATCTCCAGGAAAGCAGGGCTCCATCACGTGTGACGGTTACTTGGGAGGACAAACACCATCACTCCAAACATCGCCCCCACTTCCTTCTTCTTCCCCCAGCTTTATATGTTGAGCATGGTATCATATGATATGGAATATCCCTTTGGTCAGTTGAGGTCAGCTGTCCTAGTCGTGTCCCCTCCCAACTTCTTGCCCACCCCCAGCCTACTTGCTGGTTGGGTGGGGTGAGAGGCAGAAAAGGCCTTGATGCTGTGTAAGCATTGATCAGCAATAATGAAAACATTCTTGTGTTGTCAACACTGTTTCCAGCACAAATCCAAAACATAGCCCCATACGAGCTACTATGAAGAAAATTAACTCTACCTCAGCCAAAACCAGCACACCTAGCAAAGAGGCTGATGTCAGCTTCCAAATTAACTTCTTTGCAAAGGTAAGACTCTAATTTCCATTTCAGGTGTTCCCAAACTTACCCCCACATGTTGAATTTTGTAACACCCACAGCTGCTTTTGCTTGGCTCCATCTCACAAGGGCTCCTGACAAGCAAGATACTGAGTGCAAGCAGGTAAAATTGCATGTAATATATACTATCATAAATAGCAGCAGCTCATCATATGATACTTGTGTGTGTATTTACTGATATTTGAAGAATGATTCATGGTTGTATTCACACCATTCTAGAGGTCAGGAGCCTTGTTTTGTTACATTTGTACTTATTACTACATTGTAGTAATGTGCAGCCTTAATCTTTAGACTGCTTTCATGCCAATGTTCACTCTAAAGTCTGTGTACAGGTCTGTCTAAGGCTCCAGCCACCCATGTAGGCAGGGTTGATAATGCACATCTAAATAATCTGCCTAATTGGACAGCCTGCAAGCATGAAAATCTTTGCAGGACATTAGTGATCCAGAGGCAACTGGACATTAAGTCTCCTGGTAGAAATAAATGTGTACGCTCATATTTGACTTAAAATTTTTCAGAGGCACAGTTATCTGACTGTGCTTTCTTTCATCTGTACCTTTGCTGAGGAATTGCCACAAAATACTGGATGGTAAATATAGCAGCCAAAATCAATATGTTGTAGTCCCTTTACCTTAATGTAATATTCATTGTAAAAATAGCAAAATCAAACACTTGCACAGATCTGATGGGTTGGAAGTTCCTACTGGTATTTTGTTCCACACATTCTTCTCTTAATTTTTTCCTATTCATCCCTACTACAACCTCTCTTACTATGTTAAATATTTCCTCTTCATTTTGAATGTTTACACAGGATTTTGTAGAGTTACTATGTCTTTCATTGCTGGTCATTTAGCACAGCAACAGATATTTCAGCTCATGCTATGCATTATTCCTCCTCTGTGTGTGTATTTTCTTTTTATTCTAACTTTTCAACAGCAATTGTTTTTGATGCAGATAAAAGTCAGATATTGGACAAAAATCTCAAATATATTTATATCTTAGTATGCCTGTTTTAAATGAATCTATTTAAATGCTGTTATTTTCATTTCAAAAGTGCCATGTTACTTATCAGTTGGTAAGAGAGCAGATTCAAGCTCAGGATACACTCAGGAAATCACACATATCCTCAGCAGTCCTAGATAAGGCAGTGTTTATATTAGCACTGCACTGCTTTTAGCATTTGAAAAATACAGTCATGGATATTTCAAGACAGTTTGAAAACAGTCTCTTCTAGAAAAGATTTAGGGTAAGATGAGGCCATGCTGAAGACTGAGAGTGTTGAAATTATTAGATGATCTTGAGAACAGCTTTGTACCCCGACCTTTTATTCTCTGAACATGGTTAGGTAAAATTAAGTCAAGTTGATTCTATGGATGTGTGGAAGGGGCGAAGTATTGATAGTAGGAGCCTCAATACTTAGTGGATACTTTATAGTATCTAGTGGATACTAGTGGATACTAGTGTTTTCAAGGCAGGCACAAGATTAGGCTTTCAGAGAGTCTCTTGTGTTAGAATGCCAGTGCTGGTCTGATGCAAGTGAACATGTCATCAGTCATCCAGTTAATTGTGTTTGGGTCTTGATTCCCTGTTTTATTACAGTACTTCACATTTAGATCACAATCCAAGACAGGAGTGCCAGAGCTAACCAGCTATCTAAGTTCATCCTTAAATACATCAACCATTTTTCCACTTTCTGAGTTAGTTGAAACAAATGGGGAGAAGGGACTTTATTAAGCTGTCAGTTATGCCAAGAGTACAGACTGCACCTCTGGGAATATGGATGCAACACAGAATGCCTCATGTTCTCATGTTAATATTAATACATTGGACCCTGTTCCAGCTCACTTATTTTAATACTGGAATTTGAGCTTTGGGAATAGACCTAGTTTGTAGAGTTTTAGATTCAAACAGGAACAACCTTTACACAACTCTATGTCTTGCACAACTGTCCACGTCTCCAGAAAGTAGCTGAATTATCATTATTTCATTACTTAGGGGTAGAAATGAGCTATGAAGAGGGCTTTCAGGGGTACTATATAACTCCTTTGGAACTGAGTAGTTTAAGTTTCTGTTCCACCTCCCAGTCACAAGGGGATAGAAATAGGACACAGATTTGGCGTCTGAGTAAGGGAACTGTATATGAGTACAGACTAAGCATCCTGCATAGAGCTTATAACTGGTCACAGCTCTTACTTTAAGGATTTATGGATGGCTATATTATGTCTCAGCATCTGTTCTGCATCACATCTTCGGACATGGAGATGGAATCTCCCACAGTGATTTGAGCAAAGACAACACTGCATTCATAGATATTATGGCAGAAAAATTTTCTGCCCTGAAAACAAAATATTTGGTTCATTGATTGGTTGGATTTTCTGAAAATAGTCATGCTTCCTGCTTTAAATTTCTATATATTTATTACAAATTAATAGCTACATTTGGGTCACGGCATGATCTCATTATGATCTGTACATACTCTGCCAAAATAAAACAATTTGCATTTTAAATTGTAAAAAGACAGTAAAATACAATTTTCTCTTCATCTCTGAACAAGTTTGACCTTATTCTTTGTCAGAAGCCTTGTACACAGCCCTTCTCATGGTTAGAGGGATAGCGGTGTATGGTGTCTAACCGACATAGAAACTTATTTCAGACTGGAGAATTTTTTTTTAAAGAAGGCTTATGGAGAGATGCCACTTAAAAATGAGCTTTGATCCTTACTTTTCGTAACATTTTCCTCTTCCTTTCTAAACAAAAGTAATCACTTTCATTGATTGAGAAAGTGTTCACAAGTGTTGAATCATGTGTCCAAAGTTTGATTACTCAGTCACATCATATCAGCAATCACCATCCTTGTACCACTGACTTACTTTCTTCTATTCTTGTCTTTTAAAATTTGTATATACGTATTTTGTGTTATTATTGCTTAGATACTGTCATTCTCTCTGGCTTCTTTCATGGCCCTTACCATTGTCAAATTTGAGCACCTAATTGCTAGAAGTCGATCAGATTAAACCAGGCAGTCTGTTAAGTCAAATGTTCTTCTGTGGAAATGGAGGTAGAAAGGAGGTTTCACTACCTTTACTCAAATTCATTCACCTCAGGACAACAAAAAAGTAAATACTAAAGTGGAGTAATTTTAAGAATCAGTTTTATGAGAGCAGAGAGAAACAAGTTGAATAACAGACGACCCTCAGAAAGAGGCCTGAGGAGAAACCTGTGATGAAATAAAAACCAAAATTTAAACTTCTATAGTGCAGACTAAAACTCTGAGTAACATCAATGACACCTTACCAAAGGGCATGCTGGCACACAGAAGTATAACCAACATCTCCCTTACAAAGTGCAATCTGGTCTACTACAATTTGGGTTATTCAAGTCAGAATCCAGTTAGAATACTGTAAATGCTTCAAATGTCACTTACTGTGATGGGCCAATTTGGCTCCTGTTTGAAGGCATAATCTGGAATCTGACAGACTGTATTGTTTGTTATAGTTTTCAAGGAATGGAATATCATTTGCTTTCAAAGGAATACAGACAAATTGACTCTCGCTTGATTGGACCATATATTGCATGTTGTAAGGCAATGAAAGCAGGGATGTTGCGTACAAGAATAAATTTAATTTCTCAGAGGACAATAATACAACACAAGAAAATAGCTGGCTGTCAGGTAGTAGCTTTGAAATGCCTCATTTCAAGGGTGATGAAGATATTAATGAATGCACAGAAGAGTTTGAGTTTAATGGAAGCAAACACCGTTTCTGGGGTAATTAATGAGATATCTATTCCTTCTGAAATGCTAGCCCATAGCCTGTGCCTGATTTTACAAATTGGCAATAAGAATTATGAAAACATAACTCAAGAATGGCTGAGCACTCTCAGCTCCCTCTTGCAATTAGAATACAAGGGTATTAAGAAGCAGCACCCTCAGAAAAGACTTAAAAGTATTCCACTGCAGAGTTGTATATTGACTCCTTCTGAGTAGGAGTAGGTTATATGCCCAGGTTAAATTGTTCAAAGACACTTAACAGCAAATGGAAGATAATGCACTGTCTGGTAATGTGTGTCCATTTGCTATTTATCTGATAATTAAATTCCTTTTCTTGCTGATAGCTTTTCACCTTGAGAAAATGTCCTGTATGTAGTAGTACAAATGTTGAAAAGCTCAAATATTTCAAATCTTATATGGTATCCTGAAAACACTGTTCTGTTTTGCAGAGACCTAGGTGCCAAGCACTCACTGTTGCTCATTGTTTACTCTGGTTGTGTTTCTGTACAAGCTGATTCCTTCATGCAGGGGGTATTTGAGAATTGAGAATTACCATAAAGTGTCTGTTATATGATCTGGAACTCCTAAAAAATAAGGTACTTTTGGTCTCTTTAGTCTAAGTCTAAGCAGTTTGAAATTCTGAACGTGCTTGCTGTGAAGTCTGCTCCTACTGAACTCATTTAAAGTGCTTACAGGAAGATCTAGTATATGTCAGTAATAATCTTCACAGGAAGAAAATAGTACAGAAATAGAGAGGGCTATGCTGCACTGAGTAGCTGAGCTGCCAGTACTTTTCTGTTCTTGCCAATGATACTTTATTTGCAGCACCTAGACATCCACAAGCCTGCCTGCCTTTTGGGGCGTATCATTAAGGTCTTACGGGTTTTCAGTATCACATTGTGAATGGGAACATTAGCAACTAAAAGACTTTCAAGATACACACTTCAGTCCGCAGTGCAGTGTCTTTTCCAGCCCCTTGGAAAAGAGTGAATTGAAACTAACCATTGGAAACATCCAATGTAAATATTTAAGTTTATTATTCTTATCTTACTTGTGCATTAGCTAAAAAGCCCAAGAGGTTGCCAAGCAAACAGTCCTGAGTAGTTCTTACTGAAGAACAAGACATTCCAGTTACTGCAGTAAAAATACAAACAGGGTTTCTCCTAACAATTAACTGTAAGAATAGAAACAATGTGAGCATTCCACTAGATACAAAACAGTACAGCGTGGGAAGTCCTAGTCTTTTGAAAAACAAATCTTTTTCTGAAAAACTATTGATTCCATTTAAACATTTGTTAGCTAAACTAGTCCAAGGTTTAATTTTTCATTCCCAGAAATTAAGATATGTTTTTTACTCCTCCCAAAATGCATCTGTCTTAGCTAAATGGTGTGTTTTTAATAGGTTTTGTATTTTTTTGTCATAACATTTTGACAAAATACCTGCTTATTAAAATTTCGGTTATGTACTGTATGATGCTGTGGATCATCTCATTCATGCAAGAGGAGTGCTTATTAATGTAGATACTTCCAATTGGGACAGTACCTTGCTGGATAATTTTCCCACATCATTGCTAAATTTAGGCACCATTACTTACAATGCAATGTCAGAAGAAGGTTGGTTGTGTCACTCGCAGCATTCATGTGACAGGATTGCCTAGAAACCCCATGCTACATGCTGCAGAAGGACAATCTGTGCCATGTATGATGGTCTGCCCAGAAGCCCACCCTGGAACCACATCTATGGAAAAGTCCCTCTACATCTAGTGGCAATATGACTCCATGCAACACTACAGAGAAATCTATAGCTCACCTAGTGCCACTGCATCACATGAAGTGTGGAACTCGATTCCTCAGATGTTCCACCTCTGCTCACCTATAAGCCTGTAGAGTTCCCAAATCCAGCTTCATGTCAGTGTGGTAGTTTTCATCACAAAGTAATAACAGTGTGCTTTTGTCAACAGCCCTTTCTATCAGCCTACATAGGCCCACTGATGGCACATGTCATAGACTTGACAAAGAGAAGTTGGCTCAGACTCTGGTACTCTACAGAATATTTTCTTAATTTATTTTAATGTTTTAGTTATGTTTACTGAAGAGCTACTTTCTTCAGCATAAAAAACCTTCTAGCTTAAATGGAACCAAATTATTTCAAAAAAAAACAAAAGGGAAATAATTCCTGAGAATATTTCTCTATTCTTTCACTAAAGGTGTATTCCTGTGTCTTAGTCAGCCACCCCTGGAGAGTGGAAAAGGGTTTATAATGGAAGCATTGATGCTAACAATGACACCTGTTGGCTTTCTAGCCTGGAATATTTGATTTACAAATCCCCGTGATCTTTTCAGTACATTACAAGGGTAATGTATGCTGCAGTCTTCAGAAAGTGACTCCTAGCATGATTGTATTTTTCTCTTCTCATGGGAAGAACAAATTTTCAAAAGATGAAAATTACCAGAATTTCTTTGTATCAAATTATATTCTCAGATTATTGATGTTATGAACTAAAGAGACTCTGTGTTTTATAAAGAGCTGGGCTAAGGACGGTTTTCTTCTTGACTAGTTTTAACCACCTACACTATGGCTATCTAGTCCAGGATTCTGATTTACTAATCTTCTCATTACAGAGAGGAACTAGTATCACCAGTGTGCAACATCTCCCATATCTGTAACATCTTAGTCATACGAAGAGAATCGCTCTGTGCTGGGGACTGTCTCTTAGACTTCATGTGCACCTGAAGAAGCTATTTCAAAATTTCCTCATCCTTTCTCTTTCAGTTCTTTGCACCCAAACCTATGAATACCCAATGTAAGAAATTTACTCACACAGGCAGATTATGTGCAGTTATATAGTCCTATCTCCACAGACACTGCCCTCTGTTTCAGTATTTCTTCGTTTCCTATGCTGTGCACAGCTAGCTTAGATTTTCGGTTTGTCTTAAGCTGAAATCTGTCCCTGCTCATCAAGAAATCCACTTAGTTTAACAATTGAGCATTTTGAATCAATTAATTACTGTTGCTGAAATACGGGAAGTGTGAACAACTGCATAAAAGTGAGTAGAGATAAAGCAAATGGAGACTAGGACAAATTTAGCTGACCTACTGACAAGAGATAAACCAACAATTAATTTGAAAAATATCCAAGTTAGTTCTTTCTATCTAGATTTAAAAAAATCAAAAATGCTGATACATGTTTAGGAGCTAGAATATGTATAGAAATGCATCTAGATTCTAAAAAATTCTGCTCGAGAGAAAGCACATTATGTGTTTTCTTATATATACGTGCACACACGTATATGTACATATGTGTGTATATATACATTGTTGCATGCATATGCACGTACATGTTGTGCATGTGTGTATGAAGATGAAATGTATGTATTAGTTTGTAGTGTCAAATAATAGCAAAAAGATCACTACAGTTAAACACACAAAGACGCACTGGTCACTGAAGTCTAGTCACTTTTCACATGTACTCCCCAGACCTGAATGCAATATCTGCTGCATTAGGTCATTTCCCTTCTTCTTTCCCTCTGAATTTGCCATCTGACCTAACTGCTCCTCAAAACAACCCAATCCATGTTGCTGTAGCTTCCTAATTACAAAGTTTGAGTCCTTCTCCCTCTTTTTTCATCATAAGATCCAGGAACAACCTGCTCCTTTTGCATGTATCCAAAATCCTTCTGTGATAGTTTCCATTTCCAGTTCTCCATTTATGTTACAGATCCATTGACTATATTTCTTCTTGTGCTATAAAAAAATAATCTTCCTGAAGAAACTCAGTGCCTTTGAATAGTCTCCACACGCTAATTTTATCTTTAATATGAATTTCTTCTTTTCCTCCAGCTGAAGTCACGTCCTAATTTTAGGTTATTGAACTTATTCCATCAAATCTACTTCTACAAAGAAACATTCCTCTCCCACATCATTTTCTTTCCATCATCTCTTTTGACTGCAGAGTGGTCCAGAGCTATGTTTTCATTTGGGCTCTGTGTATTTTGATTTCTGCATGTAGTTACTGATATTTTTTCCTCACAAAAGGGCATTTCTTTTATGATGATCATCGGATGATGAGATAAATGGTTTGTAATCCTTTTCCCACTAAGCCAACACCAGAAAGAAGGCATTTAGCTCCTTGTGATCCAGATATAGAAAGATCTGTAGACACTGGAAGCTCATTCATGCACTGGAATGAAACTTAGAGGAGGAATATATAAACCAAATTTGAGACAAAAATGTCTCTCAATCTTTCTGGTAGAAAATGTGTGCCAAAGAAGGAGGTTATGACCGTGAAAGAGAATGACAATTCATCCATTTCTAATTTGTGTGTCCTAGCTTGTGACTTGGGCATTAGGCATTACCTCTGAGGTATCTCTCTGAGCTGCTGCACAGCATTGAGGTACATTTCCTCTGTGAATTCCCTTCAGTCTGGAAAGTAGTAATTTAGGATGAGATCCAAAATAGTACCTTTGCCATCTCAGGCACCTGAACAGATTAGGTGGGGTTTTTTGGATCACTCTTCTGAATCTAGGCACCTAAATTGCCATTTGGGTGCCTAACTACTAGTTTAGTGCTGGAGCAAACCTGTAGCAAATCACACACACCTACAATTACATCATTTCTGACATGCCAGGTAGGCTTTGTGTCATGTGGGGAATGATGAGGCAAGACCTTCCACCCACCTTACCACTCCCTGTCTAGCTTTACCTGCTCCTTTGTGTGCACCCAAATCCATGTTCCAGGGATGTATGGATAGAGGCGATACAGTGGCATAAAACTCGCAGTCAGAGTTAACGATGGCCAAATGTGCCCCAACAAGTCCACTGAGAATTGTTAGCATGTGAGTGACTTTACAGAGGAAGCTAAAAATGTCTCAGTGAGTCTCCAAGGAAGCAGTAGGCCTGCCATTACTAAACTAATTTTTTTAACTAAGATATTACAGAAAATTCACAGACTACAGTATTAGTTAGTAAGATAAAATACACAGATTCCAATAACTAAGAAATCCCTAAGTTTTTAACTTTCTCATACATGTAACCTCTTCGAAAGCAGATTGAGAAGTAGAATTGTAAATCTGAATAAAAGTAACAAGGCTTTGGTATTAGAAAGTTATCAAATGTATTAAACACAATGCTGTAACTATACTGGGCTTGCTTGATGTTCTGCACAGACCGTAGGTCATCAGATATTCGTTTATATTCCAACAGCACATGACAGCTGAGAAACTCTTTAAAAGTTGTGAAAGTTCTAAGCTAATTCAGTAACAGTAAATTAGATTGTTCTAGATGATAATTCCTGTATTCTTACTAGTATATCTGTGTGTGGGTCTAAAGATAATTTGCATAGTACAATCTGTATTACAGCAAGATGGAGCAAGCACAACCTGTTTGCTTTGGTTCAACTGTTGCTCATTTTGTAGCCAAAGAGTAAAGTGGGTCTGGTTCCTTCAGGTTCTCTTTGCTTAGCCTGTTTTTTGCACCATTGCTACATCTCACATTTGACGTATGGAAAGTAGTATTTTAAAAGCCTAAGGTTATTTCATTGGGAACTATCTTTGTCACTTTTACAGGTGCTCAACAGGACTTACTAGGTCAAGAGGGCACCACACAAACAGAAGACATCTAATGTCCAGATGGTTTACAACCAGTCTGGGGTGTGAACTTTGCAAGCTCAGGTCTTCGTACAAGGACCTTCATGTAGATCTACCATCAGTGGTCAGGCAAATAAAACAAATTAAGGGCTATTCCCTCACTCAAAATAAGATGGCATTGCTCACATCTGTGCAGGTAAAGTATTTTCTCTCACCTTCACCTGCACTGTGTGTTACGAACAGTATGTGGCTTGTGCTATGCCCTGAACCACCCTCAGGTATATCTGGGGAAGTCTCAGCACAAGTTTTGTGCCAGGCAGACGATTAACAATTAATGAGTCTTAAGAATGTGGGAGACTGCTTGATACTGTACTCTGGCCATCAGTTTATTATTTCAGACATACCTCTGGCAAAAGTGGCGGGGGACGGGTTTTTTGTGTGTTCTTTCTTTTAAATCATTGAGTGAAATACAGGTCAATGTGAGAAAGACTGGGAGCCCCAAGCAATCATTTATACCGGCATCTTCAAAAGCAGAGGCTGACTTGGGGCATCACCATTTTTGCATGCATATCCTGAGGTCCTTCATTCTTTATTTGCACATATGGAGTGAATATGCATTCCTGAAACACCATTTGTGTGTTTTAAGGTAACTCTCAAAACTACAAACAGTTCCCCACAAATATTTGGCCAGTGTCAAAACTTTGTTGTATACCAAATATGTATCCCCTCAAGGACCTTATAACTGTAAGTTAGTTTTAAATGGCCTACTCTTTCATTAAGTTAGTTGGATTTGCCTGTGATAAGCTTATGGCTTTCTAGTGAAACCCTTATTTGGCTTTCTTTTCTGTGCAGAAGTGTCCTGTGGCCAGTCAATATGTAATGTGGTCACTGGCCAGTCTGTGTAATGTGATCACAGCTGTTTTAAAAGGTAGCTCTTGGGACTTCAGAACAGCTTAGTCTACAGAAATGGTGGCATTCTTTCATGATCTTAATGAATCACTGTTTAACCTTCTTTAGTAACCATGAAAAGGAGAAAGACAGCATCCAACTGTATTGAATGACAGGATGTCCTGAGAATTTCTGCCTTTGGATCTGCAAGCTTATATATCCTCTTTTGCTGTGAAGCAGAGCCATATAGCATAAAAAGTGATCATTTAAAGTGTCTCTAATATTTTTAGAGCTGAAAGCACAAAATGTTCCCAATGAGTACTATGTCATCAGATCTGCTTAGGCTTTATGTAATCAGAATTATTTCAGATGTATGCAATAAACAAATTTTGAGCATTGTTCATAATTTTGTTCCACTGCTTGATGTGTCAAATACCAATCTGATGCTGCTGTGTTAAGTAGTTTTATATTCTAAGAGTGGGTTTGATTTAGGCAGCACTTACAGGTTCACTTAGACAATCCTCACTCTTTTCAAAAACAACCAGTGTTCAGAAATCCTGGTATTGCTACTGTAAATATGAACCTTGCATGCCCAAACACCATCTCTTCTGTACACTGGACTTTGTTAAGACATAGTAGAGTAACTGAAAAAGGGGCAGTCAATAGCAGAGAGGAGAAGCACTTTGTCATACCACAATTACTTCAGGTCTGTGGTCACGGACACAAGACTCCTATGAAATTAACCAGGTTTCAGTAACAGTTTACATCATAGCAACAGTAACTGTCTTAGTTTCGAAACCGGCATCAACGATACATTTAGTAAAAAGAAAGATTTAGAGACACAACTGCATTTTTGGTTTCTTTGACATAGATTTCAAAGAAATGGACTGACACTTTGAGTATCTCAGAGTTGAGATGATGAACTTTAGCTTATTTCAAGAGGACTGAAATTTGCCCCTCCCATTAAGACTGCATGCTTTAGGCACATACATGCTGAAGATGGATGTATTAGATTTCCCCTGGGCCACTATACCCAAAAGGCAGCAGATACCCAGGTGTGTTTTAAACCAAGCTTGAGGCTGCCCAAGCAAGTTAAGTATGGTCTGAGCATGCCTGAGAGGCCAAGGCCCCTCTGGGATGTGCAGAGATGTTTTCCTGCCCTCCACCAGCAGAATTTCAGCAGAACCAGTGCCTGGGTGGCATTGCAGAGGCCTCGATCCAGGTTGTGCTGCATACCCACTTTCTGAAAGCCAAGTCCATTAATGATATCTAACACTGTAAATCTAAAATTTAAGGCATCTAGGGCTATCATTAGATGTGAAAACTCCTTTAAAAATGAAGACAACTGTATTCTGGTTCAGTTAAAGCAAGCAAGTGTCCAAATAGTGTGCCTGTTCACTCATGAAAAATCTTTTGAACTTAAGAGGTGCTCTCTGTGGGAAGTAGTTATACTATCTTTTGTGTAAGAAAATTTCCATGACCACCTGAGTTGGGAAAAATTTGTACATGAAGACATAAAATATCTAAAAGAAAATTGTTACCAATTAAAAATGCGTTTGCTCCTTCTGTACCGGACAAAAACTAAGTGGATGGGATAATAAGATGAGAAGAAGGGGAATTTACAGATCAAAATAACTAATTTTCTGTGTTAAAAGGAGCAAATTACTTCAGGAGGTAATAAATAGAAAATTAAAAAGATGAGAGAGAACAGTTACTTGGCTTTTTCTTATCGGCATGCACGGTAGTGAAGATAAATGCTTACTTTACCCATTGTTCTGGTCCAGTTTCCTTTTTGACTGTCCTGGAAAACTCTTGGTAAAACATTGACAATTGATGGAAGTTCAAAGAACAAGAAACTTGACTTTTTGTTTGAAAAATAAAAATCAGAAACCATCTAAAAATGTTATTAATTTCACTTTCCCCTTGGATCTTTAGGTCATGTTCTGCATGTCTTTGCAAAGCAAACACTGAAGAAGGCAGCAGTCAAATATTCCCTATAAAAGGCAGCCAATCATTACTTTCAGAGATAAATGTGTTAATTTACTGTATAATTCAGGGTTTTGCAGACACAACTATATGCTTCATCACCACTTCCAGGAACTTGTTTTGTTAATCCAATGAGGTCTCTGTTCACAATTAAATTTAAAAAATATTACACTAAAGAATGATCATATTGGTAATGCAGATAATTGTGCTACTTCTGATCCCAGTTGTGCCAGAACTGTGGATTAATTTTGTCTGTGCAAAAGAGCAGAGTATATTAAAGCTTTGATCAGGGATTTTAGAAGTCTTGCAGCTGTATCGTAGCTATGTTATGTGAGTTGATCACTTTTCTCCACTTCTGTTTCAATACCTTACCTAGTTTAGCTTAACAAAGCTGCTTAGATGATCAAAATGAAAAAGAGCAGCAAATTGACACCATGTTATAATTTCTTTATCTATACATCATTATATGAAACAGTTCTTTAATATCTTGTGAAAGGACACATTTAAAACTGCCACATACACCAGAGAAAACAATACATGCAGTAATCTTCCAGTTTGCTTGTAGTCCCAGACAGGGAATTAAATGCTGGCATTTGTTGCATTATTTACATGAAGGACTAAGAAATACATGCTATTGTTTTATAGGAAAGGGATTATCTTCGTGTTAAAAACAAACTAAAAAAAATTATTAAATAGTGTTCTCAAGTCTATCTGAGAATCTGATGAGTAAAATAAGAAAAGCAACCTAAATTTCATGGTCAGACTAATAATCACTATTCCTCACAAATTCTTCTCTAGCTACAATTCCCTTCTGCACTCTAACTGGCAATGTTGATACTATCTTTAAGGATTATTACTTCTCCTTTTACCTTTGTACCATCATGCTTAGCAAGGGCAAAAGGTGAGCAGCCTGAGGAACTAAAAGTGAAAATGAACATTTCCAACAGAAAGATTGCTTAACTACTGAAACAACTTATTTGGAGAATCTGTGAGATCTTGAGCTTTGGTTGGATTCCTTTCAGAATGCACATTTTAGTCAAGCACATTGTATTAGGCTCAGTAGAGATGTAGAGGAAATTTAAAATCATCTAGTGTGTGAGAGTACGTGGTTAATTCTTAAATTAAATTAAGCATACTTTAAAATCTGTATGTGAGAAAGATTCTGAGAGATTAAGATTACATAACTATAAACTTTCTAATCATTTCAATATATACATGAAGGTTGCCCAGTAAGTGGAATCATACTGTGCAAAATGTCCATTACAATGTAAGTACAATTTCTACCACTGTGCAAGTAGTGACCCAGCAATAGGAATGCAGATGGCTATCCAGTGACGCACTGGCAAAGCAAAGAGTAAGTGAATGCAACAGTGCCTGCTACTGATGGCAAAAAGAAAGAATAAAGAACACTGTTTGCTCTTAAATGACAAATTATTCATACCTATGCAACTGGTTTTGGCTCAAATATTGTTTTGGCAGTATCATTTTCAGTTCTGAAAGAACATTCATAATTATAAAATCACTTTGCTCTGTGTATTTTTTATGTCTGAGACTGTGTGGAGGTATTCTGAATCTTTCCTGGAACTGAAGATTTGACCGTAGCGGAATATCTCCTGTGTGATTTATCCTTTCATACTGTTTCTCATTAGAACTGTAAGATTAAAGATGCTTTCATCCATGGACTGTATTAGTGCTCAGCAAGTGCTGATGCTGGCCCATGTCAGTATTGGCTTTTAGATGACTGTTCACTATAAGCTTGCTTTTAGCACCCCTGTGTCCACCAATATTAGGAATGAACACCAAGAAATCTTGGATACACTCTCTGGAATTAATAAACCTTTTTTTTTGGCATCCTACCCATAAGGAAAGAAGAATTGGATTACACAGAATTAGTTTAAAGTCATATCTCTACTCTCTCTATATATAATCCTTAGTTAAAATTATATGTTTTCTTACCAATGGATACATTTACATGACTCAAAATCCTAGAATGGGATGTGCTGTTCTGACTTTGCCAATATTTCTGTACCCAATGAATTGGCTATAGCTATGCACTATTTTTGCCCAGTGCTGACAAATTTAGATTGCATGTTCTTGGAATGATGGAAGATGCAGTTAATAGTGTAAATCACACTACTGGTCATGATGAATAGCATTTAAAATATCTTAGGCTTTACTAGCCTATTTTTTTTCTTGGAGCTCTCTTTGTTAATGGGAATTACTGGAAGCTTCTCCAAACCAAAATGCCTTTGCAAAAATATAACCAAACTTTCAATATCTCAAATCTACTCAGAAACAAGAACCACAAGCCTATTGGCTTCTTTTCCTGTGGCCTGACTTAAGCCCAGACACAAAGTCTGGGTGATGGTAATGATACAGAGCTTTAGTGCTCCCTTACTTCAATTACTTCTGACTACAAGGATGAGTCCTGGACAGTGCTGGTAGCTTAACCTAAATTAAGAGCAGGTCAGCACTTGGCTGTGGCAGAGCTGGTAAATCTTGTAAAACATTAAGGAGGGCAAGGAACAAAGGAAAAGATTGTGAATATCATACTCAGTTACACTCTGCAGGTACATGAGTATGTGGCTCTTTACAAGGGAATATTAAGAAAAGATGCGTGAAGCCAGTATTTACAGAAGCTGAGTGTGTGTAGGATCTGTGCGAAGGGAAGGAACCAATTACTTTGTCCTACTGAGCTCCAGACTAAAGTAGAAACTGAAATTTCAGGATAGCAAACAGCAAAAATTTCACCTAAAGTTCTCAACTGTTTGCATTTTTATGCAATTGCGTGTGACATCAGTCTGAGCTTGAAGAGACTGGGAAATTTGAGAGTCTAGCTACAAACCACAGTACCATGTAATAGATGCTTCATTATATCTTTCAGTTCTCATGAAGCTAAAGGTTAATGTCACGCTTTGAAAAAAACTTTTTTTTCTTGAGTCCTTAAAAGTATGCATTGCATTGGCTTCTCTCCACAAATATATTCTCTGTTAAATCAAGTGTGGAAAAATTTAACCTCACAGCAAAGTGAGCCAGATTCTTTATGACTATTAATTCTGTAAAGTAGATGGTTGCCTCGGTTGCTCCATCTGACTTGGATGAGGTGGAGCTAAAATGCAAATGAAAACAAAACTTTTGTTTTAATCTTTGCCTTGGGCTTGACCTTGAATTCCTGGAGTTCCTACTTGTCTCATTCACTCCAGTATAAGATCTGGAACAACTTTTTGTGCATTATTTGGGACAACTATTCAAAAGTGGTGAAAAGCAGTAGAAATGCAACAAAAGGGAAAAAGTAATTTCAGAGACTTCATTGTGCTGACCTCTTCCTGTTCTCAAATAATCCAGGGAGTCAATAGGATGTTTATCCTCTGTCTGCTCTGGTACTGTCAGTGCTGCTATTATAGATGTTTGATTAATGGACTAAATTTCCCATCCCAAATACAGTCTGGCAAGAGTAGAGCCCTTTATCCTAGTAAAAGGCTATATCATCAGACCTGTTATGGATGTTGATAAGGATTTGTAAGGCTTATTAAATGCTGGGTATCTGTTTTACTGAATAACGAAAAAGTTAAAGCTCAAAGAAATAATTCACTGATAAAAGAATGTGTAAGTTGGGTTGTGAAATGTGGATTTGTAAATGAGTAAGATAAATGATGTGTTAAGGGATTAAAATGTGAACTTATTTGTTGTGTAATGATGCTTGTCAGTGTTCTATATTAAATAATTACTAGGTTTATTGTTAATAAGATGGGAGGTTATGGCTTTATGATCCCCTGATGTGTAGAAGAATAGCAGTATGTGGATGACAGACAGGAAAAGAAAGGAATAAAAACAAAATTAGTTCAATTCTTTATGAAAACACGGTCAAGAAACCTGACTAATGTGGACACAATGGAAAGAAGGTATCAGAAGCCCAGGAGTGTCAGTCTGGCAACAGATGGAGCTTACTGTAGGTGTTGCAGGCATCGTTATTATCCTATTACCATGTGGTATTTTCACAAAAAGCACTCCCTGTTTCTGGCTACTTAAGATGAGTTTTATCTCCCCTGGGCTGAGCAAGAGTTCTACGATTAGAAAAAATCTGACTGAATTTCTTATTAACTTTTCATTTCAGAACTTTTACATCTGACCCTAAAGGCATTCCAGGTTCAGTGAAGGAGGTGATGGGGAAGGGACTCTGCAACACAGAAAAGCTTTCCACCAGTGCAGAAGTCAAACACTGCCACTTCTTTTAGAAAAACTATTTTCTGAATGAAGAAACTCATAGGAAAGGTGTAATAGAGGTGCAGAGAACATTTCTGTGCTTGGTGTTCGAACAACTTATATGGAGAAAATGTGGCACAAAGCACCCAATAATTTCCAGGAACACAGGGATCAGCAGCACAGGGAAAATAAAGACATTATTAAAGGAGAAGAGACTGACAAGTGACTGTTCGATCTTGAGCCTGCACAAGAATGACATCAGCATTTTGAAGCAAGACAAGTGGAGAATCACGAAATCGTTAGGGGACTGAGGCCTTCCAAGGAGAGGAGAAATGGATCTGTTCAGTCTTCAGAAGTGAAGGCTAAGAGGAGATCTTATAGCTGTCTGCAAAATATCTAATGCAAGGATGTAGGGAACACAGAGCACACTCTTCTTTGCGGTGCACAGTGATGTGACAAGAGGCAACAGACACAACTTGGGAAACAGAATATTTCAGTGAGATTTAAGGAAAAAATATTATCATGAGGGTGGTCAAATGCTGCAACAGGTTGCCCAGAAAGGCTATGAAGTCTTGACACTTGGAGGTGTTCAGAACTCATCTGGACATGGCCCTGAGCAAGCATGTTTTAATTAGACCTGCATTGAACAGAGGCTTAGGTTAGATGACATCCAGAGGTCTCTTCTGACCTATACAATCCTTTGATTCTATGCCATAAAACCCCACCAGATAAAAGCACATAGAAAACAAGACTGAAAACTTAACCCTATCATTGCAGTTAGGTATTATTTTTACTTATACTTCAGTGAATTATCTTTTTCTGCCTATCTTATGGAATTATTTTAGTTAAACTGGTCTCAACTTAGTTATTACCTCTTATTTATGCATATGCTTTACTCAACAGAGTGAAAATAATGTGTATATCTTGCAAGACTGAGGTCTAAAACAGCAAATTAAACTACTAATCGGAAAGTGGGTAATTTCCCTAAACCAATTGTTCTAAAAAAAAAATCTGTGTATACCCTTGCTTTATAGGTGGTATACAGGTATTTTAATGTGATTTTCTCTTTAGGTGTTGAAACACCATACTTTTGTATCAAAAACACCCCAAAACAAAACCAAAATATTTGCAAAGGGACAAAATGAGTCTGGAAACACACAGAATTCCAAGAAATTCCCTGAGATCCATGCTTACATAAGACAAGATGTACACTGATTTATTAAAAGAATGTACAAATAATGGAACATACATGATCAAAACCATTACAACATCTGAGGAAATTAATATGATTTAGAAAAATGGTGAAGGGAGAAAAGAGAAAGCGGACAGTACAAGGAGTAAATGAATGCCTCAGTTGCTGCTTATTTCCATTTTGCAGTTTGTCTTGGAATTTTCTGCAGGAAATGGGCCACATTTCTTAATATTTCACCGAACCATCAATTAGTAACCATTTTAGCAGCTCTCTAAACTGTGTAATAATCTTAAATTATGGGTGTATGTGTTTCATCATCTATGAAACTCTCTTCATGTATTTTATTGCCAAAGGAACTCAAAGGGAATTTGGATGGAAAAGATTTTAAACTACTGAAATTCTGATGACTTTTTTCCAAAGGAAAAAAAGTATAGGCTGCTCATTTCCTTGAAAGAAAGATTCTGGCCCACTAAAATAGGATTGCAAGCATATGGCAGAACTTTCTTGCATGCTGGGATGGATTATTTAAAGCCCGTAGAGGCCATGAGACTTCTTTTCAACATTTCTGTTGCCCACATCCGGGCAGTACCTTACTTAGGTTCTTGACTGGTTTGGGATAATAATCCCCCTAACTCTTCCCTTACATTACATTGGGAAAGATTTTCAGGAAATAGCAGGAGGTCTTAATGCTGGTCCAGACCCAAACAGTTGTAGACTGGTGCTAACTTTCAGATATCTGTGTCCTTTACTAGATAGATTACTTAATGTTTGTGTTATTCAGCTACAAAAAATCAAAAGTGTTTATTCAGTTCCGTCTACAATACCCTATCATCAATTTGTAAATCCTGTACTGTAACTTGGGCTCCTAAGTCATTACAGGTAAGGATGAATTCCTGAAGTGTGATTTTAAAGGATGAAATTTTTTTAAAATTAATAGATTTCAGGTTTTTTTCTATTTACATTCTGATTTTCAAGTCTCTGGATTTCATGTCTGCAAATTTTTCTCTCAGCTAGAAGGCTGGACATTTTTCTCTCACTCTCTTCCTCTTTGTTTTTTTAAATAAGAGCAGAGACATTTTCCTTAGCTAGAGGTGTAAGGAAAACATATTTTGGCCAAACAAAAAAGTCTCCTGATAAAACTGTTTG
>NW_009623432.1:0-579 GCF_000690535.1 Cariama cristata
CCCCTGCCCGCCCCGGCTGCCCGCAGCAGAGCCGTCCCCTCCCTGGTGACTCACGGTGCAGGACGGCTGCATCCACGGCTCCCCGTCCACCTGCATGGGCAGCAGCTTGGTTGTCCTGTGAGGTACAAAAGAGAGGGAGCGCAAGGGTGATACGGGTGCCAGCTTTCCTTGTCGGGCGGGCATTCGGTTGGGACAGGGACAAATACCTGATGGTGACGGATGAACACTGGGCCAGTCTCTTCCCAGCGCTCTTCAGCCCCGTGTAGATCTGCCCCATCTCCATCGCCCCCTCCAGCCCCACCACCTCCAGGAGGTGGTCACTGAGATCTGCAAGAGAGAGGGATCTGAGTCAGTCCCCCCCCATCCCTGGGGATCCCCTGCCTTCTGCCATCACCCGAAACATCAGCGGGTCCGGTGGCACTGTGGGGATGTGGCCTCATGTACCCCGTGCCCCGAGACCACTGAGCTGGGCGTTTGCAGCGTTGCCATCCAAAATCTCTGGAGCAAAAATATTCCTGGTCTGAAACAGTGCCTGGTCCTGCAGGGTGACAGCCCAGATCCCCACCAGCCCTTCGACCG
>NW_009623433.1:0-3327 GCF_000690535.1 Cariama cristata
TCAATTATTAAACTGTGCTTATCTCAACCGATGGGTTTTACGTTGTTTGCTGATTCTCCTTCCCATCCCACTGGGAGTGGGGAGGAGTGAGCGAGTGGCTGCGTGGTATTTAATTGCCAGCTGGGATTAAACCATGGCAACATGGTAAAGCCATGAAATAGTTCTTAATTCATAACATGGACCTGCATTAATTTTGTTATTTGTCAGTGTAGGAAGGAGTATTGAAATCACTGACATTGACTGTACTTATAAATATGATTTTTGTTTGTAAAGGGAGGTACATGTATGTTGGGAAGTGAATTACTTTCATGCGGAGAAATCGTATTTTGACTTAAAATAAGAGAAGTGATAACCCACAGTCCTCCTTTACTGTTCATAAGTGCAAAGCTGGTTGTTGGTCACTGAATTATTGTATGTTTAGAACTTCTATTTGATGCTTCTATTTTCTCAGGACTCAGATGTCATATGTTAAACTTACTGGTTAGTATTTCTGATAAAGGCAGATATGCAAAGTATATTAAAATCTTAAGGAACTGGTGTAGAAAGTGAAGCCTTTGATCTTTCGACATTGTTCATTCCACGTCTTCTCAAAATACTCTCTTTCAGGAATCTCTCTGGATTTTTCTTTTTAAAAATTGAAATATGAAAACTATATACATTTGAAACATTTGATAGCCTATGCTGACCCTATATCTAGAGCCTGCATACTGTTCAAGCTCAGTGAACCTCCATGTACTTGATACAAACCTAATTTCTTAGTCCTTTTTTTCAAGGATTAAAGATATGCAATCAAACTTACTAATGTATGATTTAAACCAGTTAGCATACTATATGTATGAAATAATGAATGGACTTTTCTTATTCATACTGTGAGTGATATACATTTCCCCAGTGCTCATCCTGTTGCTAATTCCAAAACTTTATGCTAGGAAATGAATTTTAATTATACAATAACTCTTAAGATGGCAGTTGTGTTACTGGTATCCTAGGTCTTGCTTTCTCTCATCTCTTCCTTCTCTCTTATATAAGACAATATAGTTTATATAAAAATTTATATGATGTTTATGTGCAACTTGCTAGGTCATTTCTGTTCGTATTTATTCCATCTAATTAACTTATTAGTAAAAATTTAAATAATGCATCGTGCTGATCAACTTTGCTGAGATGCTTGGTTTCATTGTTTCACTATTATTCGTACTGATTTTTATTTCAAATCATTATCTAAACTGTTGAACAAGAGTGAATCTTGCCCTATTCTAGTAGCTAAATGATATTCTTCAGGTAAAATATCATAGCTGCTGCAAGCTTTAAAGGTAAAACCAAAACCAAATAATGTTCTTTGATTTCCAGAGGAAACATCTCAAATTAACACCAAAACAGCAGGGTCTCTATTTCCCTCCAACAGACGTTGAGCAGTTACATGGTACCATCTAGTTGTGTGGCGGCTGCACTGCGGCTTATCGTTGAGATTTCACCAAATCAGTACACTTCAGTTTTCCACCTGAATGTGTAATTTGGCACTTGCCAGGCTGCTTTGTCTTCTGGGTCAGCGTGCAGCTTGGTGAAGGAACCGAGGGCGAGAGGCCACAGTCCTGTATGGCAGACATGGTCCTTGTGGGAGAGGGTGTCCAAGTGCTTTGATTCAACAAACGCTGTGGCCTTATGCTTCATGGGCGGCCCTACGGACATCCATTCTGGGAATCGCTGCTCTAAAGGCAAATTGCTGCCACATTATTTGTTATCAGTGTTTGTGGAACAAGCTCTACTAGCAGTGCCTTGAGTTGTCAGGCCCATTGAGACCTCTGTAACTCCATGATTGCTCTTTGATGCATCAAAAGCTTTGCCTTTCTTGTGCCTTTGCTAATGAAGTGTGTCTTTTTTTGTTCGCCTGCTTCTCTCCGCCTGTGTTTCTGCTTGCTTTCTCCGTAAGGAAGCAGGAGTTGCCTGCCAACTTCAAGAACATCTTTCATATGAAGCTTCGACGTGATTGCTTTAACCTATGCCATAGGTTCTTACTGTCGTACGAAACATTTTTCAGTCCTGCCTGAAAATCTAACACAAAGTTGGCCAAAGGGTCCCCAAAAATGTAATAACCAAACAAACCAGAATGAAGCTCAATGTAACCCTGATTTTTTCAGTAACCCAGAATTAGTACAATTTATTCATGTTATTGTATCCTGATAGAGTAATACCATCCTTTAAGGCTTCCCAGAGCAGGGAGAAAGGAGCAGTCTTCTAATTCTCGAGGTATACCTCTTGGAGCACAACAGTGAGAGAAGCTGATGAGAGATTTGTTTGCAAAACTTCTTGATTCTGTTTTTTTCACGTTTACTAGCTCTCTTCAGTTTGTTTTCAGCTTTCTTCACTTTGCTGCTTCATGCAGCAATATTCGTTTTACTTAATTTGGACAGATATGATCTGGATATTACTGCCAGTGAGCCCTGAAAATTCCTTACTTTCTAATAGAATTTTGCAAATACGGCAGTTCTACCTTACTCTCTAAGGACCTAGATGAGCTTTGCTTTCTGTCACAAGTCACATGTGGGTTTTTCCTGTCTGACCAACTTGGTCTTCTTACACTTGCTCCTGTATTTTCTAAACCTCAGTTCTCTCCTTGTCTTGCGTTTGAGTCTCATTGTTCGGAGAGTGGCTTGTTACCCTGAGACTTTATTTTATATTTTCTGATTGCATTTGTTGTAGTGATTTGTAAATATTGATCATACTTCAGGGGAAGTATCTGCCCACTTTGTAAGTGTATTAAAAGCTTAGTACTGGAGACAAGCTTTTCCAGAACTATGGTTTCATGAACTTGTAGAATAATAGCTGTTTTCCATTCCTAGATTGCATTATTTGGCCAATCGTGTAGCTCATGAGAGACCTGTTATCCAGTGTGGTCTTGCTACAAATGAGTCTTCAAAGCTTGATTGATGAAAAAAACTGTACCGATTTTGTCAGGATTTCAACAAACTCATATGTGTCATAATCTGTCATAAATATTGGTGACTACCTAAGCAGATTCTTGTATTTCCCTGCAGGAAAATGTTTTACATACAGCTTTCTTTTTGGAGGAAACTGGTCAGACAGGTAACTCAAGGCTCTTTCGAAGGGAACTTTGTCACCCATTCTGTTGGAAAAGAAATCAGAAATGTCATTTATTCCCTCAAGCTGATGGGGTTGTAAGAATGTAACTTTCCATTTTTGACTTCCCATATTCATCGCACACAACAGATTTCTAAAAGTATTACTCATTTCTGCTTTTGGAGAGTGAGTCAGAGAGGTAATGCGAATTCTATTTAATCTTTCCATTTTAAACGTTTCAGTTTACAG
>NW_009623433.1:3358-7134 GCF_000690535.1 Cariama cristata
GTATTTTCAGAGATCGTTGGTAATGTTCTGTTAGGATTTTGATAATTTGTTATTCCTTTCATTGTGAGCACCCTGACCCCTGTTTTGTCTGAGTACAAGTGGACTCATCAGATGGCTACCATGTATTTCTTGGCCCTTTTGCCTTTCAGAAGGCCAAGGCAATGCCAGCTGTGCTGTTGCAGAAAAGTAGCTTGTGAGGAGACAAGCAAAAGCACCTGGAAAGGGAGGGAGCTAATTTTCCATGCCAAAGGGATAAAAGTCTCAAAGATTTACAATTCCTACAGGTCTCCTGAAAACTGAGGGTTACAGAGGGGCAAGAAAGGCAAGTTTTTAGGGAGAGGGGTACAGGTGCAGTGCAATGCCCCAGTTAGCAGGTCTGATTTGCTGGCCCAGCTGCAGCTGGGTGCTGCCCAAGCAGGAACATTGCTCGCAGCTGGTCGGGCTGGAAGGACAGAAAGGAAGGAGCAGAGGTGGCTGAAGGTGCATGGTGAGTTTAGGGAGAAGTTTTTTGAGGTAGCGAGGGGTGGATTTAGAGCATGATCTTAGAAGAAACAAGGCTGAACTTCCCTTCTTAGAGAAGAGTTTCTTTAATTTAGGTAAGTTCAATGAGTGTAGTGAAGAGAGTGTTGTGTTTGTAGGTATTCTTCTCACAAGTAGGGCTCTGTGCTTTGATTTTTCTAAGTATCTTTTTTTTGGTCTTTTTTTTTTTTCAAGATGCTTATGTGAATTTTAATCTCAGTTTAACTACATGACCCCTTTGTGAGTCACTTGGATGTTTTGCTGTTAAAGTCTAGCTGAAGGTCAGCTTCCTTCAGAATTTATGTGTTGGTGTTTTTATGTCCTGTGAAGATGTATTAACGCCTATTGTAAATCCTTCATGTCCTACTGTTGTTGGTTTTATTAAGATTGTAGTTGTGCCTATACGCTGCAGTTCAGTAGATAACAGAGTCTGTCTCCATCCTGAATAAATTCCTTGTAAGGTTCAGTCCTTGCTTCAAAGAGTTTATAATCTAGTTCTGGCATAATACTAGCATCCTGCCTTCACGGGGGAAATTTTTTCTTAGGGGATAACTGGGAGCTAACCTTTTTTGATGTGAAAGGCCAAATTCCTGAAGCAATTGCTTTGGTTAGTAGGCTGTGTGAAGATCAGGTAGGAGTAGTTGTGAATACAAGCAGGCAACACCTCTGCTTCTGAAGTTCCTGAAGTGATGTTAATATTCCTCTGTAATTGGTGTCCTCTGACAATTTTGCCTGTGTAACTTGCTTTTCCTAGCTAGGCTCTTTCCCTTAACTATTATCAAAAGGCTTTTAGCTGGTGTAAAAACTTCAGCAAAATCATTCTGGCTCTCTTTGTACTGTTCATATTGGCTCTGCTCTCCTTGGCAGAGATAACTGAGTTCAGTTCCTGGACCTCTGTACTCTCCTTTTATCCTACCTTTTGATTTTGCAAGTGAAGTAAGTTTTGGTGTTGCTGTTTAAGCTATGCTGCATTGCCAAGTTCTTCCTGTGTTTTGAAGTGTATGGGTGCAACTTATAGTCTTTTTTCTGCTCAACAACACTGGTACACTTTAATATACAAAAAAAGCTTTGAAAAACACCTACGTGCATCTCTCTCACTCCTCAAAAAATTTCCTCCAAATGTGGATGAGTACATTATGACACTCCATCATTAAAATATCCTCTTTAAAGGGTTAATTGAGGTAAGGTTTTTGCCTTTTTGGAGAGAAGGGGCAGAAATACTAAATTTTTGTGTGCAGGTCACTTGAGATGGTGGCATGTTGTCAGAGCACTTGCAGGTGTTGGATCCCTGTGAAGGCTCATCTGAAGCATCTGTTTGGAGCAGGAGAGGTTCATAGCACTGAGAGTTTTTCTTGAGAAGTTAGGCTATGATGTGTAGACAAGGGAGCAACTGTAGGGCGATCTTTCTTGTAATGCGCTTACAATAACTGTGCTGCAAGTTTTCATGCATGCGTGGCTGTGTTCTGTTAAGGTGAAAATGCAACCTGCGAGTGTTCACTTATGTATACGGACTCCGTAGGAGGCAATGTAGCCTGGCGGAGATGGAAGACCAGGTCTCTGCCTTCTCCAACCTCTGACATAACTCTGGGCATCTCTGTGTCTCTATTCTTTCATCTACAACGCAAGGCTGAGGTGCTTATTGATGATTGATGGCATACCGCATTCGGGTACCAGGAGGAGTGCAAAGATAAATCTTTCATATTACAATGAAAAAGAAAAATCTCGTAGTTTGAATTATTTATTTATGAAGCAGAACATTAATGAAATTGGCTTCATCAGAACACTTCATCTAGGTTCTCTTGTTTTCTGAAAACTTTCTGAACTGTAGAATACTTGCAATATTTTAACATGCCGGAATAGTGTATGTTTTTTATTTGGTTTTTTTTGTGTGTGTGGTTTTCTGTTTGTTGGTTTGTTTTTGTTTTTTTTTTTTTTAAAATCCCATAACAAGCTATCTTCCCACTATCCTTAAGAAGCCCAGATTGGGAAATCAGGAAAATCAGTCCTGTGTTAGTGAACAGTTTGTTTCAACAAGCTGATTTTTTGTGAAAAAGTAATGAATTGTGAAAGCAATGGTAACTGCTGAGTGTTTTTCCTCTTTGCCAAAGACCTTTGAGATCTACTGATTAAAAAATTCTGGCAGAGGTGATGATACAGTTATCTGTCACGGTGGCAACTGAAAAATAGTGCATAGGAATTCATGTAGAAATTATTAATGTATTGCTATAACACTTGGATAGCTCAAGTGAATAAGTAAAAGGTGGATAATTGACAGAAAGTGATGCAAGTAATCTAAATCTCATTCTAGTCTTGAAGTCTGTCAGTAGAGATGTTTAAAAAGCAGAATTTATGACCTGTGGGAAACTTGAATAGTTGAGCTACAAAGCATATTAAAATCCTATAAAGGATGAGAAGGCAAAGCAGTGAATACTTTCACATAATGAAAAGTTTCCAGAAATATGTGGCTAAAAACTTGGAGCAAAAACTCTTTGCATTTTAAGTGTATTAAATATTTGTGTGTCCTGGTTTGGCTAAACAGGGCTATTTTCTCCTTTCAGGAGTTTTTCTTTCAGTTAAGTCCCTTCTAAGTAACTGCACTTTCTGAAAGTACAGCTACATGTCTTTTCAGACAATGTCTGTGTTTCAGACCTGATAACGCTCGATGTTTATAGTTACTGCCGAAGTATCAGTAGGATTGGTATGCACAGAGACCCACGTTTATACTTATCCCCATGAGAACCAAGGCCACTGCTGGCCCCCCTTTGCTAAGCGGGTAGAAAGTCGTAAAAGGGTCACACCTGCGGCAGAGTGCAGACGGGACAGGTGACCAAAAACTGACCAGCGAGGTATTCCATCCCATCCACGTCATCCTCAGTATAAAGGTAAGGGATCACGAGGGTCTCGCTCTCTTCTCTCATGGCCGGCATCCCTGTGGGACCCTGCTCATTCTCCTGCCTCCGACCCCGATCCGTGCATTCCTGAATCCGGTTCCTGTCGGCTGCGCAGTCCGGTCTGGGACGTCTGGGTACCCGCCCTGCTGTGGCACCGGTGTGAGTGCCTGCGGCCTGCAATCCCCCACTGTCATCGGGACACTCAGGATCAGTTTTGTATACTTTTCCTCTTATTGCCGTTATTAGTAGTATCAATATTAATACATTATACTATTTTCCATTACTATTGCATTAGTAAAGTAGTTTTAATTTCCAGCCCATAAGTCCCTCTCCCTTTTCTCTGTCCTTTCCCCTCCCGGGGTGAGG
>NW_009623433.1:7189-9533 GCF_000690535.1 Cariama cristata
GACCCAGTCTGAAATGGTGACAAAGTGATTCTGCATATTAACATAGTTTTCCATATTGGAAACAGCATTTCCAAATTAAAATTATTCTTCATGTTCTTCTGACTTAATTTTGTCAGAGTCAACCTAAATAAACAGGTTTGAATTGAATATATTTTCTGAAAGTAGCTTTTTTGGTTAAGAATTTTTGTTGTCCTGTTTCTGTCTTTTCCTTTAACACAGACCCTATCAGCAGTTCCTTCTGGGAGCGTCCTCAACATTGGGTGATAGGTTTCTGTGTAAAACTTGAAGACATGAAAACCAAACCAAAACTGTAGAGGAGTAAAATGACATCAGAGTTACCTCTCTTTGCTGGTATCTATACTTTTCTTACAGTGCAAGTAGGGATCTTGGGGTCTTTGAAGTCTTAATTGTTTTTTATGTCCTCATGGATGGCTTGTAAGATAGGTATAGGTTCAGGTTATGATTTGGTGTATAGTACTGTATATATAGGATGCGTGGGGCTGTCTGGTTTTTCCCTCAGGCTTGTTTTATGAACCGATCAGGCTGGATTAGGATTGTTCCTGTAAGAGTGTGACCATGAAAATGATCCATGGTACTTTTTGTGCTCATGTTCCTGTATTGTCAAAAAGGTGCTAGTTACAGATCAGGTCTCAGTGTATTTTGTGTGTTACAAAGACAAGACAGATGATGATCACTATCCTAGTGCTTACAAATGAAGGAGAAGACAAAAAGATGGTGAGAAAAGCACACAAAAACCCCCTCAAACTTAGAAATCAGTCAACAAGATGAGATATGTAGAACTTCATGTGCCTGGTTATAAACATCTGGATATGAGGATTTAGCAGTTGAAGCTAAAACTGTGTCCAGATTCATGTTCCTGAGCAATAAAAAGGCTGATGTGGACGGTGCAGAAAATAGAAGAGAAGGTTTGGATTTACTTGAAAATTAGTAGGACTCTATATATAGAAGATGGAAAGATATCTGAACCCTAGTGTATTTATTCATATGGGTGCTCCTAAGCAATGAAGTTGTGTGTAAACCACAGGAAGAAGAGTCTCTCTTGAATGTAATTTTGATTAGTTATGTTCCTAATTGAACCATAAAATACAAATATTCCCACAGCATCAAGCATTTCATTCATATTCAGAGAGCTTGAAGTGGAATAAAGTAGCATTTCTGTTTTAACAATATTAAGTTATACACAATACTAGCAGTATATCCTATACAAGTATTTATTTCTAAGTTAACTTTCATTAATCTCTTCTACGTTTTCTAGGTTAGCGATTCCTCTGATATTTTGGAAGAGAAGGCTATATTTTGATGATGGGCCGTTCCATGTCTGGTCATGCTGAAATACATTTCAGTTAGTCCATCTTTTATTTCTTTCATAAGAAAGAATAAGATTTAAAAATCAAGTATACTAAAATTGGGAGACATATTGTTCACCTGAAATGTAATTGTGTACATAGCACATTATTTATCTCAAAGGCTGGCTTTTGTTGTTGTTTTTGGATTTAAATATATAACAAATCTCGGACTGAAGTTCTCTTGCCATATGTTACAGTGACATTTGGCATTTCAGTGAATTAATACTATTAAGTACTTTTTTTCCCCAATATCAACATATTTCTTTTATTTGAAATGTGAGTAACCATTTATTATTTTTATGCATGCAGACTACATCGGATTTGGCAAACTTCCTTAAGGTTAAAAGAAAAGCATAAGGCAGTTGAGGGGGGAAACTGTCAAAACTCTTTAAGTTTTGAAGACTTGTAATATTCAGAGGGACTCAATATTGAATACTGTGAAGTATTTACTTGTTAACTCAATTGGATTCTCAATATTGCCGTTCATAAATACTCCTTCCACAAAACTACTCTTTCTTTCTTTCTTTTTATCAAATGTCAAATGAGACCTACGGAACAATCCAAGTGTGAGTATTTTAGTTTCCAGCTGCTTCAAGCCAAGAAGAAAACCCTGGATTAAAAACACAGTTCAAGACAAATGTTAGCATGCAAAGCAGAAGTCAAAATAGTTCATTGTGTTTGCTGTAAAACTAACCGAATATAGCTTCCTGCTTAAAAATAAATACAGCCAGTGGGATCCAGCTTTAAAAAGAAGATACCTTAGATAGGAACAGTCTCTCTAAATACAGAAAGTACGGCATAATGCTATAGATTTATTTCTTGTTTAAAGGTTTTGCTATGCATAGAGTTTTAAAGGGAATGATTCAAACTTCAGACTGTCTTGTCCAATTCAGCAAATGCTTGTGGCCATAAAAAGCATGACATAAGGACATAATTTTGAAAATACAGATTTGTTTTGAACATATGAAAGAAAAAAA
>NW_009623434.1:0-28708 GCF_000690535.1 Cariama cristata
GTGAAGTGCAGCAGCTCACAGCGTCCCCTTCTCTTTGCAGCTGGGCGATATGGTGACAAGGCAGGCCCTGAAGGGGAGGGAGACGGCAGCTTTGCTGAGAGGGATCTTCAAAGGTGGGTGATCTCTGAGCTGCGCTTTGGGGGCTGGGTGAGGAGGGGTCTGTGGCCCCAGCCTCGCTGATTGCCGATGAGCCGGTGGGTTACAGGCTGGCTGGGTGAAGTAAGCGGTCAGCAGCACAAGGAAGCGTCAGTTTTGGTAAAATCCAGCTAGTTAGGGCTGTCACAGAAAAACATGACATCGGAAAATAGATACGGGGAAGTAGGAAACTGGAATAATATATTTTTAATGAACCTGTTGTAAGTGGGCTTTTCTTCTGAGAGCCCTTAGGTACCTTGAAGTAGAACTGAGCTGGCCAGCTGAGACTTAATTGCCGAGCTGATTCTTCTCAACATTTTGACACTTCCTGATCTCCGGCAGCAGGTTGAGTGAACCACAGGGTGCGATACCAGGGTTGAGTGCTTCAGCTATTTTATCCAAGAGATTCTCATTTCCTGTGCTCTGTTTTTTTATCGGTTTTGTCAGATAGATAAAATAGGGAGTTGCAGTCAGGTGATAGTATAGCCCTGTTGTTGAGCAACATGTTGTTACTTGTGTAACTTTTTTTTTTTCCATTCTTTGTTTTCTTCATTTCCTTGTTATAAGGCTCCCCCTGTTCCCAGCGAAGTGGTGTTCTCAGGAGGCTTCAGGTTTACAAGCACTGCGTCCCGCTAGTGGAGTCAGGGGACCTGCATTTGAGCAAGGTGTCTGAAATCATAGGCCTGCTGATGCTGGAGGTAGAAACTCTTTTGAGCTGGGTTTCCTGGGCTCTGCTGGGTATCACTTTGAATGTAGATTGAGATACTTCACTAGGCCACTGAAGAAAACGAGTTGTGTCCTTTCCATGGATCAGCCATGGACTAAGTTAGCTGGTGTTGGAATTTGCTCGGTATGTGAATGTGATTATCTTTGGATATTTAGACTTGAAACTCCAATCCTGTAATTACATCATCTTAATTTACTGCTCTGTTCTATAAAGGACAGTACAAAATAGAAATCTCAGGGATGAATTCCCCTTTTAGGGGAACATTTTGCTCTAAGAAATGTCATTTGCTGGTTTTTGGTGATGGTTTGGATGTACATGTGGAATTCTCCTGTGCACTGCCTCAGGCACTTTCATGTTGTTGATTCTTCTCCTAGGCTCGCCAGCTGCCAGGCCATGCATTGGCTGAGCTTGCCACCCTGTTTGTTGATGTTATTAAAGATGGCAGCCTGTCTAATGGGAAATCCTTGGAGTTGTTTTCCACTGTTCTCACTGCACTGGCCAGTTCGAAGGAGAGCCTGGCTTATGGGAAAGGTAACCCCTCTCAGTTTCTTCTCCCCAGCCGTCCTCCCTTCCTCTGGAATCAGCTCCTAAAAGACTTGCATTTTTCAGGTGAACTGAATGGGGAAGAGTTTAAGAAACAGCTGATAAATACCCTCTGCTCCAGCAAGTATGTATGTCTCTGCCAGCTTTTAGTTACATGGCAAAACAGTGTGCTTCATGTTGCGCTTTGAAAAAGACATCACGATAAGCTGGATGTCACTGTCTATGTCCTGTTCTATCATCTTTGAAATCTGTGCCCTCTGTGACAGTATCTTCTCTGGCTCGGAAGGCAAGGGAACACCCTGTTCCCAGATCTTGTAATAGCAGCATGAACTGCTCTCGGGAGGTGCTTGTTTTGATTCCTTTCTTGGTATTTGTTATTGTGGGCGCTGGGGCAGTTCAGAACCATAATAAGTCTCGGTGGTTAGGGTGGCGGTGGTAATTTCTGGTGGAAAGCTGCCTTCTAATCTTAATATCAGGACATAACAGGGAATTGGTGACATTGAATCATTGTGTACGAGGAGGGAAGGGCTAAGTGATAATTCTGCTTGCTCTCAATTTTCCGACATATTTTTGTTTTACCAGGTGGGATCCTCGGAGTGTAATACATCTTACCAACATGTTCAGGTAATTATTTTTCCCTTCAACATCAACACTTTCCTGTGTTGTGGTGATGTCCATGTCCTATTTCACATGTAGTTTGGGGCAAGTACAAATAGGAGGTCTGACTATACCAGGCACAGCCCCATGGATGATTGGTTGATGAATATCCACATCAGATCCCTTTGGATACAAAACATGGCTGGGTGGGTATGCCCCAAAGACTGGGCATGGCATCATGGATTTTATTGCATGTGTAAGTGAGCCTTGGCAAATTAACAATTCATTAATGAACAAACATAATGTGGAGGAGATCTAAGCACTGAAGGTTGAAGAGCATCGTCATGGGACAGTGGTAGGGTATTGAGGGGTCTGTGGCAACTGCTTCTGGTGAGGACTCTGGGAGCACTTGCTGCCTGTCTGTACATTGACATCCTTTGCCTCATTATGGGTTGAATCTGCTGTGGGATTCTGAAGGAAATTAGTGAAAATGATTGGGCTGCATCTTTGATTCAACAGGGATATTCCACTATCGGGAGAGGAGCTGCAGTTTGTGGTGGAAAAGGTCCTTAGGATGTTCTCCAGATTAGACCTGCAGGAAATTCCCCCTCTGGTCTATCAGCTGCTGCTGCTTTCTGCAAAGGTAAAAGCTTACGGGAGCTGGCCTCTCCCTAAGTATAGACCATGAGAAAAAAGTATGTACAGACTGACCTATAGGCTGGATTTTGGTGGGGATTCTGTTTGATCCCAAACGGTGTTCTGGGGAGCAGGACACAGCGGGACATCAGAAGTTTTGTTTTTTCTCTAACTCCCTCTAGCCTGAAGAAGCTGCCTGCTCAGAGAAAGATACAATCTTGATCTTCCTTGTTGGCAAAGAAGGAAACCTTTGGGAAATAAGGGATTAGCGCAGACCTAGCATAGAGCAGAGACGATTGTTTTTTTCAGTGTTCTTAAGTGTGGTTTTCCTCACTGTCTGCAGTCTACATGCTATAATAGTAGCTCATGCAGTATAACTGTCTTCTGGGTTGTAGTCTGTCTTGTACTGGAAATGTGTCATCTCCTGTGCTCTTTCTGCAAGCAGAGGCTGCCAGTGACATCTCTGCACTTTGACAGGGTGATCTGGCCCTTTTGCTTGCTTCGTTTGTCAGTGCCAAAATGATCCAGTCCAAGACAAATTATACGTGTACTATACGAGGTCTTTTGGGTCCACTGGCCAAAATGTATCATTAGATTTAATGTTAGGAGTCTGAAAGCCGTCCTAATTGATTATAACATAAAAGATCCTTTCTAATTACTAAGAACTTTAAAAAAAAACAGAACATCTGAGAGCGTCAGCTTCTTCCAACTCTTCAATAAGTGCAGTCAAAAGAAATACACAAACTAATCCAGAGTTGCCTCATCTAGAAATGAGCTGCACAGGAGCCCTCCTCCGTATCAGCAATTCATGAAGGGAAATGAAGGATACTGTGACATTTGTAATGACTGTGGGAATAGAGTGTAGTTCTCTGGGATACTGCAGGCCCTGCAGTGACTTAATGTGATGTCCTGCCTTGCAGGGCAGTAAGAAGACTGTTTTAGAAGGAATCATCAGTTTTTTCAATCAGCTGGATAAGAGACAAAAGGAAGAACAGAGGGTTCCACAGTAAGTTCTTTCTTTGTCATCCCTATTTTTTACTACCTGAGTATTTGTAGTCACCCTGGTCCTGCACAGGGCTCCTTGAATTTGAGTTGCTAAACCTTGTATGAGTACATCCTCCTTGATACATAAGAAATGATTTATGACTTTGGATGGCTTGTTTCTTTCTGATAAAACTTGCAGATCAGTGGACCTTGAGGTAGCCACAATGCCCCTAGACCAACTCCGCCATGTGGAAGGCACCATTATTCTCCATATTGTTTCTGTTATCAACCTGGATCAGGACCTAGGCGAGGAACTAATCAGACATCTAAAGGTAAAACAAAGATGGAGCAGGCACTGTTCTTGAAGATGTTGAAGCAGGGCTTTTAAAACTTAATTGGTTATCTATAGAAGGGATTTAATAATTTTTATGATTGCAGCCATGTTCACTTTAACAAGTGCTATGATATGTTTGAAAAGACATGTGCCTGATAGCTTCCCTGAATTTGTGGGACACTGCAGTTGAAGATAACAAGCTTTCTGACTGTTGCTTGCCATTTTCTAGACTGAGCAACAGAAGGACCCTGGTAGAGCCCTGTGTCCCTTCAGCGTGGCTCTTTTGCTGTCGGTTGCAGTAAAACACAGACTGCAAGAGCAGGTATGTGGGTGATAAGCTTGCAGAGAACTTCCATGGGGATGTACACTGCACTCCTTGTAAAGGAAAGGAGGCATGGTTAAGTCATAGTCCCATCAGAATTAGGCTTAAAATAGTTTCAGAGTGCTCGTGGGGAGGCAGTTAGATCATTGGTATGCTGTAGTTTACTGAACACTATAAAAGACCTCAGAGCAATATCAGAATTTTCCAGAGTTGTGATTCCTGTGGGTTAATATTGTAGGATGAGAAGAAAAGCAATGTCTTCTTTTTGTAATGTTTTGGCTCTGTGGTGGCCACCTGAAGAGCATCTGGCAGCAAGTTACTCTCCTTGAGGCAGTTAATGAGGTTGGTGTATTTGTCCTGAGAAAGAAGTGAGTTAAGATTTTTGGCAGGCTGTACTGGAACTTTTGTTCTGGCTGGTGCTCTTACTGGAACATACCCAAGACTATACAGGTCCCATTTCAAAGATTATTTCCTCACACTCAATGATTTTATGTTCCAGATATTTGATTTTTTGAAAACATCAATCACAAGAAGCTGCAAGGACCTGCAGTTCCTTCAGGCCTCCAAGTTTCTGCAGGATTTGTTTCCTCAACAATATGATGTAACTGCTGTAATTCTGGAAGTGGTGAAAAATAGGTGAGTTGTTGCCATGTGCTGCAGAATGCTCAATGGGCTTTGGGAGGGGGAGAGTTTCAGCCTCGCTAGAGTACTCTGGGATGCCAAATACTGTTGACCAGGTGCTGGCAGGGAACAGTGCCAAAATCCAAATTTTTTTAATCCCACTTTTATATTGGTGAATGGACCAAAAAAAATGCAGCTGTATAAATCTGCCCCCTCTACCTCAAATCTCAGCATCTGGTGGTACAAAGGACTAAACTGATCAGGACCCTATGTTTCTCACTGGTAAAGCAGTTGACAGCATGAGTCACGCTGCCGGCTGTAGCTTGTATTCTGATCAAGGGATGAGTGATAGGTTCACCGTATTCTTCCCCCACATGGTTAGTCCTTTAAACATCCTGTGGGATAGTTCTGTGATCTGTCACTGGTTGTCCTTTAGTTTGATGCACGACATTCCTCTTCTGTCTTCCTCTCTGACTTGAAGATCTCAGGATTGGTAGGATATTTTTGCATCCTGACTGTAGCCTACTGTCACTTTTCGATCAGACCTGAGGGCATGGCATTCCCCATAACGAGGAAACCTTTGGACTGGAAAGGCAGTCTGGTGGTTGGAGAACCAGGACCACAAGATGCGTTGTGCTGAGCACCTATCCTTCAGCCTAGAGACAGTCATGGAGTTGCGAGGGATGTCATCTTCCCTGGTGTGATCAAGCATCTCTCACTGCTGCTTTGGACCCTGGAATGACTGCAGAAGATTTTAGTTTAGACTGCTCTAATCTAAGCCTTTTCTGTGACTAAGTTGTTTCTTTACTCGTCTGTTTAATGATTTCCTCAGTGCATTTGGCTGGGACCACGTTACTCAGGGCCTGGTGGATCTTGGCTTCAGCCTAATGGAATCATATGAACCAAAAAAGCCCTTCGGAGGAAAAGCTGTTGATATCAGTTATGGCCTTTCAAAAATGCCAGCCCAGCAGGCTTGCAGACTGGGAGCAAGTATCCTGCTGGAAACTTTTAAGGTAGTGTATGTTTTGGAGAGGGTTTTTTTGGGGCAGGAGGGAACTCTGTTCTTACTCTTTCTTGGTAAATGGTGTCAAAACCTTGCTTGCTGTATCCATCATGACTGTTTTACAAACAATACTAGATTTAATCTCCTATTTGCCCCTGTCCAGCTGGAAGAGGCCATCCTCATAAAGACCTAATCCTAATCTGTTCCAGCTGCCATGATACTTGTGTAATCCCTATTACAGTTTCCAAGAAACTGCAGAGAAGTTAGAGAAATTCAGAGGTGCAAACAAAATCTGTCAGAGGTGGGACTGAAACCAGCATCTTCACTGAAGTGGTAAATTTGCATCCCACAGATGATTTGACCCATTATGTTCCGAGCGTGCTGTGTGTGCCTCTCTGATGTGCTGGTTCTGATTGGCCTGGGATGAAATCTGAATTGATCTGTGTGAATTTAGCTGAAAAGGGACTTCTGGCAACCAGTCCTAGCTTACCTGTCAGATCTGGATTTACTTTGTACTGCACAATGCCTGTGCTGTGAGGTACAGGAATATCTTAAATTTATGTAGGTTTTGATTTTTATTTATTGTTCTTTCTCATTTCAGGTTCATGAGCCCATCAGAAGTGACATTCTTGAGCAGGTCCTGAACAGAGTCCTCACAAAAGCAGCATCTCCTGTCAGCCACTTCATAGGTAATAGGAAAGAGAGAGAAATGTGCTCTGTGGACACTCAGAACATAGCTTCTCAGAACAAGTTACAGAATCATAGAATAGTTTGAATTGGAAGGGACCTTTAAAGGTCATCTAGTCCAATCCCCCTGCTGTGAGCTGGGACATCTTCAACTCGATCAGGTTGCTCAGAGCCCTGTCCAGCTTGACCTTGAATGTTTCCAGGGATGGGGCATCTACCACCTCTCTGGGCAACCTCTGCCAGTGTTTCACCACCCTCATCTTAAAAAATTTATTCCTTATATCTAGTCTAAATCTACCTTCTTTTAGTTTAAAACCATCACCCCTTGTCCTATCACAACAGGCCCTACTAAAAAGTTTGTCCCTATCTTTCTTATAAGCACCCTCTAAGTATTGAAAGGCCGCAGTAAGGTCTCCCTAGAGCCTTCTCTTCTCCAGGCTGAACAATCCCAACTCTCTCAGCCTTTCCTCACAGGAGAGGTGCTCCAGCCCTCTGATCATTTTTGTGGCCCTTCTCTGGACTCGCTCCAGGTCCATGTCTCTCCTGTGCTGAGGACACCAGAGCTGAAGGGAGTACTGCAGGGGGGTCTCACCAAAACAGAGTAGAGGGGCAGAACCCCCTCCCTCGACCTGCTGGTCGTGCTGCTTTGGATGCAGCCCAGGATACGGTTGGCTTTCTGAACTGAGCCAAGAAAAGCAGTTGTTCCTTCCCCCCTTACTGAGGTGTCAGCTGCATCAGATTACCTTGTATTCATCACAGGTGAAAAATATGTTTGTAGGCAGTTGCCATGGAACAGCTAACGCACAGAAAGTTGGTATCTGTCAGTCAGTAACTGGTTACACGTTCCTAGCCTTGCCTTCCTCCTTGTCCTTGGGCAGGTGCTGGGCAGTCACTGGGGCTGCCGAGATGCCTGTGCTGCAGCCTCTTCTCTTGTACCTCAGTGCCCTCTGGTGGGGTGAGGCCCTTCAGCCGTGTTGTCAGTGTTTTACACTTTGTGCCTGCAGCAGAGCTCAGGTTTTCAATGCTCATCTCTCACAACCTCTCCGTGTAATGGAAGGGCTTTGATTATTCTGTAATTGTTAGCTCCACAGACATCTTTTGCTCAGACTTTTCTAGACCCTTGGCAGCAGCTGCTGCTATTGTCCTTTTTTTTCAGATTTGCTGTCCAATATTGTTGTGTCTGCTCCTCTTGTACTTCAGACTTCATCCTCCAAAGTCACAGAGACCTTCGACAATTTATCCTTTCTGCCCATGGACACAGTAAAAGGGCTCCTCCGGGCAGTACAGGTAAAACTTTGTATTTCTCCTTGAATACCCTTGCTAGTTTAGTTCCAGTGACAGCTCTAGGCCACAATTATATGGATGATCTAATAACACTCCTTGTAAAATAAACCTTCATACTCTGCTGTAGGTTGTTCGGTGTAGCATGGAACTGTTCTTCAAGCATGGATTTGCATGTGCCCTCTAGCAAAAAGTATATGGTGCAGTCTGGCATGGTACCGAAACTGCCCTGTGCTGACCTTTCATCTGGAAGATGCCCAGATGCTGCACACTGTATAAAACTAAGTATGCAGTGTTTAGCTGAACAGCTGTAGCTGTCACGTTGATTTTAGTTCTTCCAAGCTCCATGTCAGTATTTCTCTTTGCCTGGGCTGAGATATTGCCCTGGTATTGAACTTTTACCTGCTTCGTCCAATCTGGGGATAATAGTTCTTTTCCCAAACACTTGCACTGTGTCCTCACTAACCTGCTAAGGTGTCTCACTGCTACAGCTCTCTGGGTTTAATTTTATATTGTTTTAAAATGTTTTGGTTCTCCTACTGTACTGATGACAGTATTGGAAATGCAGGGCCAGATGGGCCTGAGGAAGATGAGCTCATATACCCCAAGGGCTTGGCATGCCTTGTTGCTTTTCTCTCCAATGTGTATCTTCCTTTCCAGCCCCTGCTCAAAGTCAGCATGTCAGTGAGGGACTCCCTGATACTTGTTCTCCAAAAAGCTATCTTTTCCAGGTAAGCTGGGAAGGGGATTCTTTGAAAAGATTTCTACAACTCATTTATGTTTTTGGAGCAGTAGTATTTTTTGTTTGTTTTGGCTAAGTGTCTTCTTACTATGTTCTTCCGATAACTAGATGGTGACATCTCCTACTCCTTTAGCCTAGGACTGTAATACAGTCACAGCTCCACTGAACTGAGATGCAAATCCCAACCCGCAGCTGAATGGGCTTTGGAAATTCAGAAACTGTTGGGAATTCCAAATAAGTAGGCAAAATTAAAACCAATTCCAACATGTGTCTACACGGCTGAGTACATCTGACGTGCGGAAACAAACTCTACAACTCACAGAGAGTTATAAAGCAGGCATGTTTACTACGGCGCCAGGTGCAAGGGGGATCGCTCCTCCAAACTTGCACACCGAGTAAAATAAAGATACATATTATATACCATGAAACATTTACATATTCATAGTTCACTACATATTCAATGTTATTCACACTTAAGATTGGTTATAAGTTTCTCGCTTCTAATGTAAATTAGTACACATTCTCAGTAAGCACTAATGAAGCCTCTATATTAACTACACATGCTCCCCAAGCGGGGTTTTTCCCTCTTTCGGGGGGGCCATTTGAGTTGGAGGTCGCGATCTCCCACTGCCACAATTACCTCTGTCCTGCTTTCAGCTACTTTATTGTTGATGTCTGTGGGTTGTAACGTGTTATCAGCTTGGCTCCCTTCATGTCTAGGACTCCCTCTCTCGGAGGCCTCTTTCTACATTCTTTCCTACTGACTTAGATAACAGTGTTCCTTCTTCTATCGTTTGTTCTTTTTCTTGATGCTTCCCAACCTTGAGATGCCAGGCTAAACAATGTGCCTGCTTTTCTGTTAATTTAGCTGAATTCTTTAACCCTTTGGTATCACATCCAGATGCTAGGGAGAGTCTGGAAGGGACCACTGATTAGAATGCTAAGCTGTCACCTTGCCTCTGATCCCTTATAAGGTGGTAGAGAAGCAGGCTTGTTGTCTTGGTAATGCTTTGAGCAAACCATCCTGCTATCTTCATAATGCTGTGATCATGGACTGGATTTTGTTGGGCAGTGGCTGCCTAGTTATGAATACAGAATTCATAATTTAGGATTATTATTCAAGGCAAGGGACTTGGTCTTGGGAAGGACACGGGGTTTAGGTGAGCAAAGCAAAGCACCAGCTTTTTGTGGGGAATTTTCCAACTCTGAGCCCTGTGAGACTCCCTTTCCAGTTTTCAGGGAACATTTAATGCTTGGGTCTTGGCCTGGGGCTCACCCTCAGTGTGAGCATTGCAAGGACAGAAAGGAAATTGAATGTTGTGAGAGTGTAGAGCAAGGGAGTTCCCAGCAAACTGCCAAGCTCTTAACTACCTGGGACTGTGCTGCCCTCTTGGGGAATACAGTTCCACTGGGCCCAGTCACTCTGTATTTGTGAACCCTTTTTCATTGCCAAGTTGATTTTGTATTTACTTCTGAGCTTCTTGCTTCCATTTTTCCTTATGCTTCTCTCTTCTGCCCCTAACTCACAGGCAGCTCGATGCTCGTAAAGCTGCGGTTGCTGGCTTTTTGCTTCTGTTAAGAAATTTTAAGATTCTGGGCAGCTTGTCCTCTTCCCAGTGCAGCCAGGCCATTGGTGCCACTCAGGTAAGTGCTGTTCTGCAGTCCCTGGTGTGGGCATATGAGACAGTCTTGTGTCTAATATGCACTGTTTGAAACAACTCAAGAGTGGAGTGTTTCCCCAAAATGGAAATATAACTTCAGTAAGGATTAGTCCTGGAAGGAAAGCTTTGGGAAATGCAATGTGCAAAGAGAAGCTGGCCTAGGGATGTTGCTTCCCAGAGTCATTCTCTCTTACAGCACCAGTATTCTGGAGAGCGTTCACGCTGCTCCATGATGATGATAAAGAGCCTGGCAGCACACTAAGGACTATTCCAGTGATTGTTTAGGGGCCAGGCTTGCTTCTGTGTTGTGATATTTGAGAATTGTAACCAGTATAACGTGACTAATATTCCCTCTCAGGTCCAGGCAGATGTTCATGCCTGCTATAATTCTGCAGCTAATGAGGCCTTCTGCCTTGAAATCCTGGGCAGCCTGAGGCGATGTTTGAGCCAGCAAGCGGATGTTCGACTCATGTTATATGAGGTAAATACAGTTTCTTCAATCTCCTTTTAAACAGCCACTAGCTCTTCTGTAGTCCGCTTCTGCTGTAATCCCAGGTAAATAATGATCACATTATTGTGGAAAACAACCTATCATCTCACTTACGTTCTTCATGGGACGCATGTACCAAGAACTGTATTTTTTTTTCAATCCTCCTGCTTCTTTTTATTTTGGACCATTATAAGCCCAAAGACACATTGATGTATCTTCCTTATCTCTTGCATTGCTTAAGAGCAAAAACACGTCAAAGTCTCTCTTCCTGTGGTATGGCCTAGGAAATGGGAAGCACGTTTGATGTCCAATGAGAAGGAGTGTTATAACAGGCATTGGATAGATGCAGAGTTGCTGAGAGTTAATGGTGGGCTCCAAAGTAAACTCTGACTGCAGAATATGGGGAAACTTCCTTAGAGACTGGATCAGGGTTCTGTCTTTTCTCTTCTTCCGTTTGCAAGTTTCTATAAAGGCTTGTCTGTCCCTTAGATGTCTTGTGACAAATGGCCTAACATAAAGAGCCTTTTTTGGGTGCGTATCTTAGCTTCTGAGGTAACTGTGGGGTACCACCTTGAGGAAAAAAAAATGTTCATGTCAGAGCGATTTTGTTTCCTTCTTGATTTGGTTGGACTGACCTTTGGTGAGCTGCAAGTTTTGGGTGTGTTCGTCACTTACTGTAAGACTTGTGCTTGCTTTATCTATCCACTGAGTTTTCTCAGTCTGAAGGATTTTTTGCCTCCTACAGTTTCCCCACTGGCTTGTTTTGCCTTTGAAGCAGGATTTCACAGTTTGAAGTTGGATCTAGTGCTAGTGTGAAATAGGAGTGAAAGTCACTCTGGGCTTGATGCCACCGCTGCTAGGGAGATACAGCTTGTGAGAAGGCCCCTGTGAGGAAATTCATACTCTTTCTGATTCATACCTTCTTTCTGTGGTGCCTTTGCTTTGCCAGGTATGGGGTTTTACGCTGAGGACATTGTTACTTCCTCATGCTTCCTTGCGGTGCCAAAGGGTCATTGCTGTCTTATGACGCCAACTTATTATGCACGTGGTTCATTTTCTTTGTTGTGTAAGCCAACTTGTCCTTCCTTCCTGTCTTCAGGGTTTTTATGATGTCCTTCGCAGGAACTCCCAGCTGGCCAGCTCTATAATGGAAACGCTCTTGTCCCAGGTAGAGTACTGCTATGTGGCATGGCTGCAGAGACTAAGAATTCTGCACTGCAACCAGTATAGCAAGCAATTCAGGTTAAATATTGGGAAAATAGTTCTTCCTTACACTGGAAACATGTTTTTAAGTGCTGTGGCACTTCTCTAAGGAGGTGTTCAAATCCCTGCTATGTTGAGAGAGCAGACTAGGTAAACGTCAGGAGACTGGTTCATATCCTGTCACAGGGTGGAAGAGAAAGGATCTCTTGGAGCCCTTTCCAACCCTTCAGTTCCGAGATGCTAGGAAAAGTGTGAGCCCAGAGAAGTGCTTTGTGCGCTCCCTGTTCCTTAGCAGTGCAGAGCAGTTACCCTCCCATACTCCCCCAAGGATGTGTGCTGACACAGTAATTATTATGGCTGTCCTCCCACCGGGAGAATGCCCGAGTCCATGTAGGATCTGGGAGGATTAACTCATCCCCCAACAGTGTTGCTCATGGCAACAAGACAATCACATTTCCTCAATCCATTGGACAGGCTGTGCTTTCTTTGAGACAAGTAATTTTCTTCCCTTTAATCATCCATAGAGTTCATGCTGACTAATTCCAGCTTTCCCATGACAGTATAGGGTCTGAGAAAGGAATATGAACAGAGCTAAGGCAGCTTTTGGGTAGCAGAGGACACTTAATGGGAACTTGTTGTAAATGTATAAAATTTTATAACATCATTATATATATAACTTTCCCTATTCGATTCTGATCCTCTATCAGTACTGGGGGCGTATCTCCTTCCTGTGGTGTGCCAAACAGCCAGGAACTTGTGCAAGCATGGTCTCTCATGGATTTGTTTTAGTGCCAAGTGTAGCCTTCATAACTGTCTGCCTCCTTAGGCCAGGATGCTGGATGCCATAACAGAGCCAAGCATTCAGTACGAGTGACAGGCAGCAAAAGCAGTTACTTTCCGTGCTGTTTAAAGGATGAACAGCAGGCGAAGTGATGTCGCATGTTGAGGCAACACAACAGCAAGTGGTCAGATAAGCTTGTTTTAGGGCAGTGACGTGTCCTGGCTGAGCGGTACATAAGCAACTCAGGAGGGGATTTTAATCACTAATAGGGCAGATGACGTGGCTCACATACGTGTACAGTTCCATTATTATAGTGCCAGTTTTCACTCTGTAGAATGGAGTACAAAAATTATCGTATTCTGTTTTCAAACAACCTAAGAGGCTCAGTTACCAAGTAACTGGTTATTTTTATTTCTTGTTTTCTGTGACAGATAAAGCAATATTATTTGCCTCAGCCAGACCTCCTGCCTCCACTGAAACTTGAGGGATGTATTATGGCTCAAGGAGATCAAATCTTTCTGCAGGAACCACTGGTAAGAGCTATACTGACTGGCCACAGCTGCAAGCTTGTCTATTCCATAGCATTTTAGTTGTGCTGCTACATGAGCTGAATACCTTGTGTTTCTTCAGCCTCTTCTAGCCTGGAGCGATTCTTTCAATGACAATAGAGCTGGGCGGCTCACCCCTGCCTCAGGCTATCTATTAGAGCTCTGCTAGCATTGTGGTTTAGGGGACCTGTGTGAAAAACGCTCTAGGAATTGTGTAGTTCTGTTATCCTCTATTGAGCTCACCCTGGGTTTTTTCTTCCCCTCCTTCAATTTAATTCCACATAAAATAGTCGTGCAGTGTGTGTGTAGCAGGGGGAAGAATCTGCCCTTTGGTTTTGCTCCTTTGAAATTGTTGGAGATGAGATTCAACGATTCATTTGATTTCTGAGGGAACAAACTCAAATTAATCACTTTGTTTTCCCCTAAGGAAGCTTCCATGCTGTGCTGCAGTAACACACCCAGGAAGGGAGCAGACACTTCAAAAGTGCTGTCACTCTAACTGGAAATTCCCTTTCCATCTTCTTCAGCAGTTAAGGTAGCTGGGTTGAGGGAGCAATGGGAGTTACATCTTTGCATCTGGTATAGGGAAGCTCAGGCAGACAACATTGAAGCTAGAACTGGGTAGCTGTGTGTAGGATTACAGATCCCCTCATTCTGGGAAAGAAGCATATTCTTGAGACTCATGTGAATGTCCGAGGGCAGCTGTGGCTCTTTGCATCCAACTATAATGGTCTGGCCTGTGTCCACCTCTGCCAGTGACCTCCAACTAGAAGGCTGAGTGTGACTGTGTGGCTGCTTCCTTCAGGCCCATCTGCTCTGCTGTATCCAACACTGTCTCGCCTGGTATAGGAGCACTATGCATCTATGCCAAGGAGCTGAAGATGAGGAGGAGGAGGATGAGGATGTGGGATTTGAGCAAAACTTTGTAGACATGCTAGAATCTGTCACACGACGAATGATCAAGAGCGAGTTGGAAGACTTTGAACTGGTAAAGCAGATTTTCAGTTTGACTCAGTGGAAGAAGACACTGAGTTCTTCTCGAGCTTTGAAAAGATTTTTCACGTGTTTCCTTTACCTCTTAGGATAAATCGGCAGATTTTTCTCTGTCTTCTGGTGTCGGTGTAAAGAATAACATCTATGCCATTCAGGTGATGGGAATTTGTGAGGTCCTGATTGAGTACAATTTCAACATAGGGAATTTCAGGTAAAACATCAAATCCTACCCTCCAGCACTAGCTGTGCTATACTGTGCCTAGCTCTTTGGAGTACAGCCTCATTGCAAGCACAGGATAATAGTGCCCACACAGACTCAGAAAGATGTTTTCTGAGTGTGAGTGCCTTCTGGCACAGACATTCACAGAACCTTGGGGAGTGTCTTCCTTTTGAATGTCATGTGTTGTGGGAGATGGGTTGTGACATTTTGTAGAAGAGCAGGTCAAGGAGGAGTGGATGAGGTGTACACTGTTAGGGAGACAGTGGGATTATCCTGTGCCATGTATTTGTCATTTAGAAAGTGTCATTGTATAATTTGGCAACTGAAGCTTCAAATGGGAAACTATAAGACTGGATTTTCTTCATTAATGCTTTCTACTACTTTATTGCAGTAAGAACAAGTTTGAGGATGTCCTAGGCCTGTTTACATGTTACAACAAACTCTCTGAAATCCTGAAGGAGAAAGCTGGAAAGAACAAATCTACCTTGGGCAACAAAACTGCACGGAGCTTCCTCTCCATGGGTTTTGTATCTACTCTGCTCACGGCTCTGTTCAGGTGTGAAGCTGTCACATCTGGAGTGGCTTTAAGGCCTATTCACAAGCTGTTTTCGTGGTGTCTGCATGCTGGCTGCCTTGTGCACTGCATACACAGTACAGGCATTTTCATTTCTGTACAAAGCATGCGTGATTGTCTGGAGAGCATCATAGTCCAGGCAGGAAGCATAGCTGTGCAACTCCTGGCATTGACAAACCAGCTTTCCTGGACCTTGCTTATGACTTGTAAGACCTTGGAGAGTCTCTGTTCTTCCAGTCCTGGGCCATAACCCAGGCAACAAACTCCAGTGTTTGACCTCCAGTCCTCTATGGAACAGAGCCAGACATCAACTCAAATCATGTCTGTTAGTGTATTTAGAAAGACTAGTGGAACTCTATCATCTGAGTGTTCACTACAAGCTACCAAAACAAAGGGTCTTTTCCACCCTGAATTCAGCTAATGATTTTATTTGTAAATGCGTATTTAGATTTTGAATATTGTAGGCCATGCCCATGCTTTTTTTGGTGCATCCTCAATTCTCTGACAGTGCTCTTAATTCTTCAGGGACAACGCCCAAAGCCATGAGGAGAGCCTGGCGGTTCTGCGCTCTAGCACAGAGTTCCTGCGCTATGCTGTCAGTGTAGCTCTGCAGAAGGTGCAGCAGCTGGAGGAGACAGGACAAACTGATGGACCAGACGGACAAAATCCTGAGAAGATGTTTCAGAACCTCTGCAAAATCACGCGGTGAGTCACTGTGGCACGTGAAGATGTCAGCCCTAAAAAGCAGCAATGCATTTTGGGGATTTTTGACTCTCAGGTAGGGTTTTGAAAGAAGAATGCAGTCTGTAACTGTTTCAAACAGTTATTATTACTGGGTTGAGATCATTGCCTTTCTTTGCTCCTGAGAAATCAAGTGGAGGCACTACAGTTTCTGTCCCAGAGTGTGTGATACAGCTCTAATAACGGTACTTGGCCTGGAAGAACCAAACACCATCAAACTCTCATTTTCAGCCTCTTTCTGGCTTTTGGTTCATCACTCATTGTCACAGAGGAGGTAGGATGGTTACAGACCGGATTCTTGAGGCCTCTGGGATGCAATGAAGTTAAAATTCAATTCTAGCTACAGTATAATACAGATGTAAGAGGGACAAAAGCTTTAGAAAACATTTGTTTAGGACTTTTGCAAGATGCTTGAAGACAGTCATGCATCTAATCCTTTGGAAATCCAAGAATGTTAACTACGTAAATGTCTTTTGGGATCTAGGTCATATCTGCATGGGGCCTTTTCAGATCCCAGTCATCAGAGAGCACAAAATGCAAATTATGTCTGCCATGAATAATGCCCGTTTTGTGTCTCGCCCCAAATAATAGAGGCTATTTTTGTTGCAGTCATTAGGACTACATGTGAGCTACATGTTTTGCGTGATTGGACATTGAAATAGAATAAGATCATCTGTGCAGGCAACAGAACTAATGAGAAGAAAGGAGAGGGAACAAAAAAGGGAAAAAGTGGGCTTAGAAGAGCAGGAGAAGGATGTTTGCCTACAAATAGAAAAGTCTCCTTTGGGCCAAACAATTTTGCCTTCTTCAAAGCTTTTCACTTTGCTTTGCCTGCTTCTACCTTTCTGATTTTATTTATATAGAGCCCTGTAGTGATATATGACATTTCACAGATTCAAACTGCCAAGAGAAAAGCTCTTTTTGTCACTGACAGATTTGACACCAGCGGTCAGTGTTTGGGTAGTTTGAGACAGAAGGAAAGCCCGGTGGAAGAAATGAGTCTATAAAGATGGACTTGAAATGGGATTGGAAAGTCCCTTGGCACCTGGAAAGAATTAAATTATTTAGCTGTGCAGGAAGAATGCAGTAGCTGTTTTGCTGACATTGAAACAAAATCTTAAAAATGGATCTCTTCTCCCTCCACTTTCCTATAGGAAAAAGACCTTCCAATTTAGTTATATTAAAAATACGATCCTCAGAGTAGAATCTGTGATTAGTCCTGCTCTAGTTCTTGCACTGTGCAGCCAGCTTTACTGGAGCGTATGATGTTAACTCATCTCCCATCCCACAGGGTTCTGCTTTGGAGGTACACTTCAATTCCCACTGTTGTTGAAGAGTCAGGGAAGAAGAAGGGCAAAAGCATTTCACTTCTGTGCTTGGAAGGTTTGCTGCGAATCTTCAACACGGTGCAGCAGCTGTACACTGCCAGGATCCCCCAGTTTCTACAAGCCTTGGGTAGGCACATGGTACAATTCCGCTCTGGTTTCTAGCCTTCGTGTTCCAGCCCATGTGTGGGCAGTTATGGACCCAGTGCCCTTTATCCATAACAAAAGTCCTTGTCTCTCAGTAACAAGGGGGGCTTAGTAGCATTGATTTTCACACTAGAGGCAAGTTCCAGAAATATGTTTACCTGCTATATAAAAGAGCTCTCACTCTGTTAGCAGGGGATAGCTGGGGTCTGATACAGCATTCATCTATTTGAAGTTTGCCTTGAACATGTTTTTGTGCTCACCATGGTTTTGCAGTCTGTATTCCTCCTCTAGCTGTGAGCAGTTGCAGTCTTTCCCACTTTTGGAAATAAATCCTGTATTCTGCTCTTGGCATTTAGCTTTTTTCTGCACCTTTCTGTCTCTGCCAGATATTACTGATGGTGACGCAGAAGAAACGGATATTAATGTCACGGAGAAAGCTGCCTTCCAGATCCGACAGTTTCAGGTAAGTACCACTGTGTGCTGCAAGTGTTCCAAAGCACTGGTAATTCTGGCAGAAAACACTGCTAGCTCTTTGTTGCTTGACCACAGGATTGAGTATGTGATAGCAACTGTGACACTGATTCACTGGCAGTTCAGAAAAGTTTCTGAGCCCTCAGGAAAGCTGCTTCAGGGTGCTCTGCAGAGCTGGATTGAAGTGCACGTGTATTTACAGAGCTATACAGTCCTCCAGTGCAGCATAAACTTACCTGAGTATTGAAAAAGTGACACTGAATCATATGCGGGCCTCTATGTAAGCACTCATAACAAAAACCAGCACTTGCTCTTTTGAAGAGTCCTCTTCTTACATTCTTTGTCATTCTCCTTGTTGCCAATTCCTTTATCTGCTGCAGTTTCTGGTTATTTCCTTCTTAAAATGGCCCTGCAACAAGCATGCACACTCAGGGAGTCCATCTTTCCTTCCCTCCCATGACCAGAGGTCCCTGGTGAACCAGTTCAGCAGTGCTGAAGATGACTTCAACTCCAAGGAAATGCAGTCACTCATCACAGTTCTCTCCACTTTGTCCAAACTCCTGGATCCAGCCTCTCAACAGGTACTTCACAGCCTTCATGGTGTGGCAGGGATGAATGTTACAGCCATAGGTGAGGCAAGAAGATTATCAGATTGGGTTGACATCTGAGGGTTCTGACATGTATCCGTGTTCTGCCTTCTGCAGACCACACCATGTCAAAGGGACAGTTTTGTTACATTGTCAAGGATTCTCCTGTCACACACTTGCAATGACAGTTAAGAACAAGTTGTCTTCCCATCCCATTCCTGCATGTTCGAATCCTGCCTTTGGGCACCTGGAGTCTGAATGACTTGTTCGCCTGAGCAGGGACTCCTAACAGCCTAGTTGTGGTACAGCTTCCACATGGGAATAGAGCCATAAAAGGCCAGCAGACTTGTGACCAGTCCAAACTGGCTGAGTGCCTAATTCCTCCCATGCAAGGAAGCATTTTCTGAAGTGCCCAAATTTTACAAGCTAGGGACTGCACTAAAAGTGTGCCAGAAGTCTGGAGTCATCATTTACCTTAAATTAAATGGAGCTGTTACTCTGTCCAAGGGAATGCACAGCCATTCCCCTGTCCTGGATCTCAGCTTTTCTCTTGTTAGTAGGTTAAGTGTCCCTTGTGGAACTTTACAGACCATGGCTGGGTGCCCTTCTGCCAGAAGGGGACTCCGCTCATCTCCCTTTGCTGTGATTCATCATCTTGAATTTTTTTGTTATTATTAGTTTTGTGCTTTGAATTCTGTTTCAAAGCCATGTTATCTTTTCTCCCCTTATACAGTTCCTTCAATTCCTGACTTGGACAGTCAAAGTTTGCAAAGAAAATGCTCTCGGTAAGTAAGCTTTGGTGACCATGTTTAGATGTGGTGTGTCAGGTCTGATATTAGACCTTAGATGCTCTGCTGTTGTCTGTCCTGTTTTCACCTCTTTGTTACAGATACATTCAGGTCCTAGTCTGTGGCAGATTGCCATGACATTGTGGTTATTAGCACAAGTATAATGGAAGAAACTCCATGTCTATAAATATTAGCATGGCTGAATAAAGAGAAGCCACTTACTTGACTTTTCTCCCTTGTTATTTAACACATCTGTTGCCTAAATCTGGATTTATACTCTGGAAAGATATTACTCTTTCCAGACTTTGTATTGCAATTCCTCAGTGCTCCTGGTCATCATTTTTCTAGTGAGCTGAGGGCTCCAGTGTGCCATACTTCCCCTTGCAGTATTATATGGGATGCCCAGTGTTGTAAATTCTGCTTTTGTAACTGCGGTATTTTGATGATAGGTTTTTTACCTACTGTCTGTCATTTCTGGGAATGCAGACTGCTAAGTCCATACTGAATCTGAGACTTTCCCTCACTGGATGTCTGATGTTCCTAAATAGCTGGGAGAGCTCTGCACCTGGTAATGTGTTTTCTTTTCCCTTCCCCACAGAGGATATTGCTTGCTGCAAGGGTTTGCTGTCTCTGCTCTTCAACCTCCACGTTCTGTACAAGAGTCCTGTCAGTCTGCTGCGTGAACTCGCACAAGACATCCACGCTTGCTTGGGAGACATAGATCAGGTATGATGCAGAAGCAGTCTAACTCTTCATCACTTAATGCTGTCAGGGCAGAATTGAGTGCATCTCTGGTGCAAACTATGTGGCGGTAGCTAAAGTTTTACTTACCAGAATTTGTTTTCTCTCCTCTGACCAGGACATAGAAGTGGAGAGTCGGTCCCATTTCGCCATAGTGAATGCCAAGACTGCAGCCCCTACTGTCTGTGTGAGTCAAAATAGTGTGTATGCAACAACCTGTGGTGTCCAGGGCTACTCTGCTACCAGTGGCTTGTAGATTCCTGTTGTGCCAAACTCCTCCAAGAACCTGTTTTGTTATTGGTGTTTCTCTCTTAGCTGCTGGTTCTGGGTCAGGCGGATAAGGTCCTTGAAGAGGTGGATTGGCTTATCAAGAAACTCACCAGTCTGGGATCAGATACATCAGGTAATAAAAGTGGTCCATTTCTTACTGTTACACCTTTGTCAAAAACAGATGAAGATAGAGAGCAAAAAGATATTGTGGGATTTTGAGGTAGCGTCACCTGAGGGCAGGTTAAACTCTTCCTTGAGCTCATTTGACATGAACAATGTAAGACGGAAAGTGTCACAAAATCCCTCCAGTGATTGTTCTCGCTGTTCCACACTGATGCTTTGTGCACCAAATGCAAAGGTGGTCTTTTTTTGCCTCCCACCTGCCTAATTGGATTCGTTAGACACACACTCACCAGGTATTCATCTCTTTCTTCTAGAAGACTCTTCTCAGGCATCAAACCAAACCCAGGCTCTGGAGAAAGGTGTAATTCTGCAGCTGGGAACTCTACTGACAGTTTATCATGAGCTGGTACAGACAGCACTCCCGGCAGGGAGCTGTGTGGACACGCTGCTGAGAAGCCTCAGCAAGACATACGCAATTCTCACCTCCCTCATCAAACATGTGAGTGCTGCTCTGCTGACAGTGGGCTGGCTGGGATCTAAAAACTTTTTCCCTATCTGCTACAGCAAGCTCGCAGTGACCCCTGGCAGCAGCTATGCTCAGGACTGAGCTGTTGATCTCTTGCAGGAGTCGAGTCCTTATTCTGTTGACTTTCACGCCCTCAATTTCGTGACCTTTCCATAGCAGTGGTAGTTGTACCAGTGGAGATAAAGGAAAGCTTCTCTCCAGCTGAATTTTGCTGTGTGTGGCTTGGAGCAGCTCTTCCCAGTGTATCTTGTAGGTTCCTCTGTATGCAGATGTGTGCCACAATGAACGACACTAGTGATGTTCTCACAGTGCTCAGCCATCCTGCCCTTGCCACTCATTCCCATCTAAGGCTTGAAGCATCAGACCAGGGGGAACTGGGCCATGAAAATAGGCCAGTGGAGCTAGTTTGAGACAAGGTGCTGAATTCCCTTAGCTCTCTCACAGCTCTGGAATGCAGACATGGCATTTGGGATACAGCAAGCCACCAGGGAGGATAGTTCTTGCAGATCCTGCCCTCCCCACTGTGCCATTAGACAAGCTGCTTTGAGCCCTGCCTGGAAACAGCATACCTAGAAGAAAGTCTCTTGAATGTTTTCCTTGCAGTATATCCAAGCTTGCCGCAGCACCTCGAATACGATTCCAGGAAGGCTAGAAAAGCTGGTGAGTGTGAGTGAACTGCTGGAGGAAACAGCTCATTGCTTTGAGTTGGGAGTAAGACCAGGCTCTCTGCTTCTTTGCAGGTGAAGCTCTCGGGTTCCCATTTGACCCCACAGTGTTACTCATTCATTACTTATGTACAGGTAAGGCTTAAATTTACCATGGCAAAATCACAGTCAGCCTGTCTGATGCTGAGCAGTGTATCAGCTGCAATGCATGGGCACCTTTGGGGATTATTTATCTTCTTGACATGATTTGAGTTTCTTATATTTCAAGCTTTGCTATGTCAACTAATAGTATAAGACATTTCAGCACCATTGGGACCAAGCATCTTGATTTCTGCTTGAGCAGGGAAGGAAAAGTGTTTGGAGAGCTCGTTTTTAGCTTTTATTTTCCTCCCTCTGTTCATGTCTGTCTTTTTTATTTTTTTGGATGAGATTAATACTGCTGTTAACCACAATGGCGAATAAAGGTCAACACCACTGCAGTCATCACAGTGTAAAGTAATGTGGGTGCCAAAGACTGCAGTGCCGAAGATGGGATTTAGCTGTTTGGAGAAGAATTGGGTGCTTGAGTGAGGAATTGTGGAACAGACATGGCGTATTGGGGAAGGTGTAGTGGTGTGCAGAGCTACCACTCCTGGGGATTTCTCATACATATTTCTGACTGTATAAATTATGAAATTAGTTTTTTCCTTCTTTTTTTGCAATTACCCCAAATTCCATCCTTCTTGTATCACTATCTTTCTGTCATCTAGCTGGTAATGCTGTTAGCTGGCCAGAGCAAAGACTCCTGTGGCCTTACTTGGCTGGCCTTTCTTCCCTGCTTACCTTCTAATGCCACATCTTTTGGCATCCTCCTTCAGAATATCCACAGTGAGAGCTTAAGCTTTGCAGAAGAGAAGAAAAAGAAGAAGAAAGAGGACGAAGCTGCTGCAGTCTCCACAGTCATGGTGAGATTGACTCACTCTCTATTAGAATATGGGCTGTATTTGAACTTGGCATCATTCTTCAAGGCTTGTGTTACCTCATGGCTTCTTATAGATCACCAATGACAAATTGTCATTTGGGTCTTTAAGTAAAAAAATCAAATTTATTCTACCTTAACTTCAGAGAAAAGTCTAAAAAAAACCCAAACAAATAAAAAAACCCAACCAACCTCCCCCTTCGCTAAATGCAGCCTAAAAGCTCACAGACATGAAACAAAAGGTAAGGTCTGGATAGTCTGTCTTGTCTGGTAGTTTATCATTTGGGGTAAGCTATGAAATTACAGAAATTGTCTAATTTATTGGACTCTCTGTTTAAGTGTTTCTTAATTTTAACAGTACATTTAAAGATAGTGTATTCCACTAAAGTAAGGCAGTTAAGAATGACTAGATGATTTGGTTGAGAGCAAGTGAACAGGCCAGCAGATTCCTGGTCTTTTACATCCTTTGTTTGTGCTCCCAGCCAGCATTTCCTCTGTCTCGTCGGTTGTCCCAGACACTCCTGTGATGTTAAGGATTTAAAAGCCACAAACAAGATCCTCCTAGCTGTTCCTCGAGTGTATGGAAATGGGCTGAATGCTGTGTGTCCTTTTACCACTCTGTCACCATGGGGAACAAACATCAGTGGTAGTAAATAAACAGGGCAAAAATGTGGTGAAACAGCAATGTGCTCATTGCCTGGAAGGCGTATGCTTGTGATGCCTTTGCAGAGGAAGTTTAGCTCTGATGGCTGTCAGGCATATCAGGGCTGTGGACTGCAGGCAGAGCACAAAAAAATACATGGGAGAGCCTCACTCCAGAACCATCACGGGAGCCAATTTAAAACCAATAACAAACTGGCAAGGCTTTCTGGGGCAGGACTGGTATGGAGCAAGGCTACTGAAGACGCTTTTCTAAACTGGCATGTTGTGGTCTTCATGTCATGCTACAGTGTCATTGTTCACTTCCAAATCTGACCTGTCACCCTCCTTTCTGCATTTCAGGCCAAGGTGCTTCGGGACACCAAGCCAATCCCAAACCTGATTTTTGCAATAGAGCAGTATGAGAAGTTCCTTATCCATCTCTCCAAGAAATCAAAGGTGATGTAAAGCAGAGCTCTTCTGTGAGACCTGAATTCAGTGGAACAGTGGCATAGTGGAGGGCTATTGCTGTTCCACTTTTTAAAAGCTCCACTGCTGCTGAAATTAGGGAAGTGTAAGGACCTTACCACTCCTTCAGCCTTTGCCCAAGCTCCTGGCCCAACACTACTGAATTGCTGTCACACGGGTACAGGCAGGTGTCAATGGCAGTGCTGCCTCTGACCTAACATTGTGTGGTTAGTTTCTGCTCAAGCAGAAACTCACACTTAATGCCAGCTTTCCTCACCCCACTCCCCCAGCCTTGTTTCATAAGGAGATAAATGGACCATGATGAGGTACTACATGAGAGTGAGAATAAACTGGTAATCACTTGACTCTTACGAAAACATAAACGGGCTGCTGGATTGCATGGGGACAGGTGCTTTTTCGCCTGCCTTTTGCTTCAGTCCTGTATCATTGCTGTGATGGACTCAGTCCCGGTTCCGTGCAAAGGACCAGGCAAGGCAGAAAAATAAACTAAGACGCTAATGGCATAATGTCCTCTCCCCTTCGTTTCACCTTGGTTGCTGCAGGTGAACTTGATGCAATATATGAAGCTAAGCACCTCCCGGGACTTTCGCATCAACGCATCCATGCTAGACAGCGTGTTGCAGGAGCATAACACAGAGGATGCTGAAAATGAGCCAGACAATGACCAGGTCAGAACTCATTTAGCTGCTTTTACCGATAGGTTTCCCCCTCTTTTGAAGCCAACTGTATTTGTGAGCTGTGTAGGTATATGTGAAATTAGGACAGTTTGTCTTCCCTGGGTTAGCTCTCACTTTAATACTAAGCTGATAGGAAGGAGTGACCAGTTAGTCTGGCAAACATCTCCTACACTCCAGCCCTCTGCCTTGAGTGACCCTTATTTCCATGCACCAAGCGTCCGTATCTCTGGTCTTAAGGAAGTGAGACTGCTCTGAAGGCCTTGTTGTTTGCCTCAGCCAGCAGCAAGGTCAAGCAGCGTTACCTCTGAGGACCTGCTGGCTGGCCAGGCTCAGACCTTTGCAACATGATGCAAAGTGGGTTTGCATCCAGGTTAACTTTTGTAGATAAAGAGCTGGCAGGGCAAACTCTGCAAGGCGTCATTCTCCTCAGACCCATCTCCTCTACTAGATAGTGCTGGTGAAGGTAGCACGACCTGTGCTGGATAAAAAACAAAACAAAACAATTTAATTTGCTGATTGTCCAGGTTTTTATTGGTGCTTCTGTCCATGTTTTCCTGAGTGTTTCAACAAGCCAAAACCCAGCACAAACAGTCCCTGTCCTGTGCCGTTGATAACCTGTGGTCTGAGTTCCAGCACAAATTGGCGGGCTCCATGGGGAAAGTCTCAGTGGGTGACAGAAGTCCCATATTTAGGTCATTTTGTTAGGGAGGAAAAACAGCTAAATCCTGTTCTGCACATCTGGTTTCTCGCTTTAGGTAAACATTCCTTAGACTAATCACACAAAAACAATCACACTGTACTGCTACTCTCTCCCTCCCCTCTCCAGGGCAGCACAGCAGAGCAGACAGATGAGAACCAGGAACCCAAAAAGAAGAGACGGCGAAAAAAGTAAAGCTGGGGTTGCCACTGGTACCTCCTCCCACACTGCCTGTTCTGTGACAGATGTGCCTTGGCCTTGGAGAACTGTGTGTATGGAGATGATGGCTTGTTGTTTCTCTTGCCAAATACTTAAGACTTCTTCCTTTGTGCCTATGGGTGTGCAAGCAGCGACTCTGGCCCCCGTCTCAGGTTTTACAGCTGGCTGCTGCCCTTGGAAGCACCTCTGCCATTCAAATGTGCTGCTGTCAAAATCTTCTTCCCTTCTTACAGCAAAAAGGAAACAGAGTGACCAGAATCAGTCCCTGCCAGGAGATCTCCTTCTGAAAGGACCGCCAGGGCTTTCTTGGCACGCAATCTGGACAACTGTCATTCTGACACCCTAGCGTCATCATTTCTTCTCCAGTGAACCTTTGGTTATTTCAATTAACTGATATATATCCAGTGCTTCTCCTGGAAAACAATGGGACAATCAGTTCCCTGCGTTCTGCAGTACGCTCAGAGACCGTGTAACGGAGGAGAGTGACGGTCATGATTTGCTTTAGTTCAGAACGTGTTGCACAAAAAGCCCTAAATTTATTCAGACTTCTGTTTTGTGTGGTGGTGTGAACGCAGGAACCAGCACCCGTAGGCAGGTGGAAACGCGAGCTATTCTGCCTCAGAGTTGAAGCTTGCTGCTGCTTGCAGCTCCTGAGAAGCAGAGCGGCGACAGCTTCCTCTGGCAAGGCTGGTTTTGCTGTTATGTTTTTGCTGACCCTGATGCAATGCACTTGTTTACTCTGCCTCGTTCTTGGTGAGAACAGAGGTGCCCTTTTTGCCCACAGAACACAAATCCTGTTTCTAAAAGCACCCTATGCCTGTTAGACTCCTAATAAAGGTTATCTAAGGGTAGAGCATCTGATGTGTCCAATGACTGAGAGAACAAATCTGAGGGCAGGTTCTTCTCCTTATCTGGGAAAACGCTGCCACACATCGAGGATGAGCTGTTTAAAGCAGCTCCCAGCCGAGTTAAATGTTTGCTTGCAGCATTTAGAGGGTTATACCGAGTGCAGACAGGGACAACTCTAGGCCGTGGGACTGTTGGGGAAGAACACAGCCGTGCCAAGGCAGTTCTCTGAACACAGCTGTGCATGACTAAGGGGCAGTGAGGAAGGAGAAAAAGCACCCAAGGCTGGAAGAGTTTGGGTCTGGAGGGCAAAACGTGCAAGGTTGTTGAGGCACCTCAATTCAGAAAGGGAACAATTCAATCTTGGGCTGTGTTGAAAGTGCACAGGAGGGCTCGCTGAGAGGCACAAAGCAAATGTGTGCGTGGGATAACAGAGCCAGGCCTGGCTCATCACTATCAGAAATCCTTGGAAGCAGCAGCACAAACTACTCAGGGATTGAGAAAGGAAAGGGGTACAGAGGGGCTGGCACCAGGGTGGTGGTTGCCCTGCAGGGCAGACGATGGGTCAGGAAGCAAGGGGCTCAGAAGGTGCCTCTGCTGAATGGAGGAGCCCTTGGGGAATGACTGCTTAGGGCAAGTGCTCTGCCTAAGCTGGGGAGCTTTGTGCAGAGGGGATTACGGGGGGTGTTAGCTCACACGGACAGCTCTCACCTTGAGGAATGCCATACTTCTTCTCCATCCCAGTTGGATTTGATGGCGTCGCACAGTTCATGGTCACCTCTTTCCTTAAGCACTGGTCAACATCCACTGCGCTAAAGAAAGCTACTGACTGTGGCAGATCCTGGAGGCCCAGTTTGTAGGCAAACATACACCTGGAAGAAGAAGAGAACAGGTGGGACAGTGCTACACATCACCCTTAGCCTTGTCACACCTGGCTCTGATCAACCACAGCGTCACAAAATCGCTAACAGGTTACTTTGCACCCACATCACTCGGCAGCTGGAAGACACGGGGCTTTTTAAGTACTGGGTAGCAGGAAGGTCAAGTATTGCTGAAGTGGATGCGGGAGGAAGAGAGTAATGGTATGTTGAGCCTCCTCAGAAGAAAGGAAGAACCCAGCCCTCTGCTGCTGGCTAATCCTCCCAGGCAGAGCAGATGCTGGATTTTCCCAGCAGGAAGCCCTGTGCTCGCAGGAGCCGGCACAAAGGCACGAACGTCAGGGCGTCTGCCCCTGCTGTGCCTGCCGCACCAGCACAGAAAGGCTGTTTGCTGTATCCCTGCCTCAGCGCAGGAGAAAACAGCTCAGCTTTGGCTAGTTCCCGTACAACCGAATAGCCCACAGCGCCAGGAAGGGGATTTGGCAAAGCTGGCTGTGCCAGAGCTGGATCGAAGGGAACCCTTTGAGGTCACGAGCTTTCTAGGCTGAGCTTAACTTTGCATGGGGCAGGGAAGCTGCAGGAACGCCCCACGCTGCAGAAGGGGCAACAGCACTGGTGCTCACAGTGGAGATGATGAGCTGTGCCCCTTGCTGTCCCCTGAAGGCAGGGAAGACGAGGGATGGGGACAGTTTCAGGCTCCTGTTTGCTCAATCAAGCCCAAAGGCTGCTGCCACGCAACAGCCGCAGACCTGAAGGAAGGAGGAGGCGACGCACTTGCATCCCAGCAGAGCAGAACGATTGGCCCCATCCCTGCAGGAGCCAAAAGCTGACGATATCCCCCTCTTGCCAGCACATCGTCGATGGAAACTGAAGTTGAGCTCCATTTATAGACACCCAAGTCATGCATGAAGGAACTGCAACCTCCACCACTGCCAGCTTCCCTTGAGCAGGAGAAAACTGCTCTGCACCAGCTTGCTACAGGCAAAGCTGTCACCCCAGTCCCTTTAGCTTGCCCTGTCCCCCCCAGAGGCACTGGTGCTCATCCCCAGGAGACACCATAGCCATCACATCTCACCTTGTGAGGAGGTTGGTGATCTGCAGGGCCAAGGCTGCCCGGTAGCGATCTTGCTGCTGGACCAGGTAGCGCACCTCATCGTGGATGCTGATGCAGAAGCGCCCATTGATGTCAAACTCCTCAAAGAGCCACTTCATGGCAACCAACATGAGGTGCAGGTAGTCAACGGCCGAGCTCTGTACCACCCAGTTCACTCTGCTGGTCAGAAACTGGTGAAAGGAAACACAGATGGATGCTAAGACAGCATTGGAGTCCAGGGCCCGGTCTCGATGCAGGACAGCTCCTGGAAGAAGTCTGTTAAATCCAGCCATGTTGGGTTTTGTTGACAGCATGCAGATAAACAAAAGGGGCAATGGGTTTCCTGCATGGCTCCAAGAGCCTACTGGGTGTACTGCGTCTCCAGCATCTAAGAAGGGCTCAACACAGGGCTGCCATTTTGGAGAAGACAAGCAGAACTGAGAGCTCAGCAGCACAGGGCCACATCCTTACCTCCCCCTTGGCCACAGCAGGCTCCAGGGCCCTGCTGATGTGACAGCCCAGCACCGGCGTCTGTGGGGAGGGGGATAAGGCGATGCTCTCCAATTTGTTGAACATCTCGGACTCAGTGCCTCCAGCCCACACTCGGTGCTCCACCACGTTCCACTTCTTCCTCCGGGACCTGGTGGGGCAGAGGGAAGGTTTGCTGGAAGCATGGGAGGAGGCTGCAGGCCCCGTTTTGAGAATCTCAAACGCTCCCACCCAGTTTGGGGCAGCCAGACGAGCCC
>NW_009623434.1:28953-31464 GCF_000690535.1 Cariama cristata
GCCCTCCCCCCTGCCCACAGTCGGGCCCCCCCCCCCCCCCAGCCACTCCCCTTCCTCAGACAGATGAAACCTGGAGGGGAGAGTGACCCATGCCCAGGTCCCGTGGGTCACCGCCACCATCCCCGTCCCCGCTCACCCTCGGCCTCCCCGTGCAGCACCCACCTCCGGACACCCTTGGTGACCGCATACATCTGCTGAGCCTTCTCACGCGCCTGCTGCTGCGTCAGCCGATGGTTGAACTGCATCAGCAGCCGCTCAGCAAAGGGCTGCCCGGCCCCATAGATGCGCCCGTAGTTGAAAATTTTGGCATGCTCCCGGCTGATGCCCACCGTGGTAGCCGTCTTGCTGTGCAGGTCTGTCGCGTTGCTCTTCTTCCCCTGCAGAGTCATCCAGCCGAAGGCTGTGCAGCCTGCCGGGAGGGGAGCAGGGGTCAGACACCAAACAAGACCGGGCTTAGGGGGTCACCCCACTACCCCGCAAACCCATTCCCCCGCAGCGCAGCCCTGGCTCACCATGCATGCCAGCAAAGTGTGCCTCGCCAAGGACAGCAGCTATCCACAGCTCCTGGGAATCCACGTCCGCGCCCACCAGGGAGTAGCCAGGTGGCACCTGGACCATGGCTTTCAGCTCACTGCCCACCCGGTCGGCCTGCGGGACACGACACCCAGCTCAGCACAACCCCTTCATCTCCTCTCCTCCTCAGCAGCACAGGAGCAGCCTTCCTCCCGCAGCCGCAGCACCCGGCACGATGCTCCCCATGCTCCTAAGTTTTGCTCTGAAAGCCAAAACCAGGTTTAATGCACGTGTGGAGCATCGCCTATTTGGTTACTCCCCCCAGGCTCCTCCAGCACAGAGAAAGGGAGCTTGGGGAAGGGCAGGAACAGGTGCTTCAGTGTTTTCTTCTCCTTTCACCACATTTTGAAGCACAGGAGCCTCTGCTGACTGCTCCCTCTCTCCCAAAGCCAAAGCACATCAACAAGAGAAAGGCCCCAGCACCAGCCCTGCCACCTCAAACCCCAGCATCCAGCCCCAGCTCCCATCTCCAACCCACCAGTCCAAAGCACGGAGAGGATGCCTCAAAACACCCCTGCAAGGATCCGAGCGCAGCCATACCCGGGCGTTGCTGGCAGTCAGCCACGTGGGCTCCACAGCCCGGCGGGTGATGGTGCCAGCGGTCACCACCTGCGGCAGGATGGCTCCGTAATCATCCTCCTCGTTATAGTCGGGGTGCCTGGGACAGAGGTGAGGGTGAGCATCATCCTACGAGAGCCCTCCCAGAGCGGCGCAGAGGGAACCATGGTCCCCGCTGGGTCCGTTCCTCCCCATACCTGGTCACCACGCGAGGCAGCTCCCCTTTCTTCAGCCACACCACCATCTGGGAACTGGGGGGACAGGCAGCAGGTGAGATGCTGAGCCCCCTGCATCCGTAAGACTTTCCCTGGCTGCGATGCAGCCTCCACCCGGAGGGATGTCATGATTCAGCTGAAGGCAGTCTGCTCACCTGATCCGCTTGTGAGCGTTCCTCCAAAACGAGATCATTTTGTTAATCTCAAGGGCTCTGGTCCCATGAGTGCGGCCCACGGCAGCCCGCAGGGTGCCATCCTCCATCTGGGGCAGGAAATCCTTGGCAAAAGGGCTTCCCACGTTGTTATCGTTCCCATCCTTAGCAGCAAAAGAGAGGCCAGGGCTCAGCGTGCCACCACTTCATATCAATAAAGCTCTGTGCATCCTCCTGGCCCAGCTACAGAGATGCGTTTCCACCACCCAGTCCCATGGGACAAGAACACGGGGGTCCCAGGAGTGCTGCAGCACCGGAGTGACAGGCAAGGTGACACAGCTGTGCAGCAGGACCAGAGGAGCTGGGACACAGAGTGGCCAGAAAGCCCCCAGGAAGAGCCCCAGGAGCACCCAACTTGCCTTGTGAGGAAGCTTGAAGAACCAGCACCCGGGGATGTTGACATCATTGTAGGGACCATTGCCATGGTGGTACGAGGGCTGGCTCCTCGCCTCCACTAGCTTGCCCAGCTCATCCATCTCCTCCTGTGACCAGCAACACAACGCAAGGTGATGCCGGGAATGCCCCTGGGCATGGCAGGAGATCAAGGAAAGAGAGATAATCCGCCACCCCATTCCACAGTAAACCCCCTTTACCTGCTCCAGGCTCTGATCCGCTCTGCCCATTTTCTCCTCCACATCCACCTCCAGCTGGCTCAGCTCCTCCACCTGTGGCAGAGAGGGACCGCAGGGGAAGCCAGGTCAAACACCAATTCTCCAATGATTTAACACTTCTTAAAAAAAATTTTTTACTTCCAGCACCTGGAGCTGCACACAGGGCTGGTTTTCACATGCACACGGGAAGGAGCCCGGCCCCACATGTCGCTCCCACCAAGGGACCCTCCATCCCTTCCTTCACCTTCTGCCACATCGTGCTGCCATCCATCGCCAGCAGCTCGTCCTCCACGACAGCCTCCAGCCCCGGGGGCTGCTCCTTGCCTTTCTCCCGGCAGTGCT
>NW_009623434.1:31484-35085 GCF_000690535.1 Cariama cristata
CAGTGAGGCACCACCCAGCCTCAGCGGGGCCCGAAGCTCCGGGACACCCGTTGGTCAGGTTCCCAGGGAGCTCCCAAACCCCATCATGGGGCAGCCCCCAGCTCGGCACCCCACTGCATCCCCCCTCACCTGTGCGGGCAGGGAGGGCCCTCCACCTCCAAGGGGGCTGCTGGCAAATTGTCCTGCCGTCCCGGCACCAGGTAGCCCCAGCCATGCTTCTCCGAGTAATGGAGGGGGAAGCCATCCCAGGCCAGGCGCATCAGCTTCGGGGTCACCCTCATCTGCAGGCTGATGAGGCTGGGTCCCGGCACCCACCCTGCCTCCTCCAGGCGTGGGCACAGCTTGCGGTACCAGCTGGGGAGGAGCAGGCATGGGTCAGAGAGTGCAGGGCAAGCCCTGGGGACAGCCAGGATCCCCAACTCACCCTGGGTGGCCTGGCAGGTGCTGAAGTCTCTTGGGTTGCAGCATGACTGTTTCCTTCAGACGCTCCAGGCAGACCTGGCTTGCAGGGGCTTTCAGCTCCTCATCCTCGCTGGGGGGACCAGGGTCTGATGGGGCAAGGAGGACTGGCTGGCAAAGAGCCCTCCGTGCCACCCCACTGGGGAGAGGGACCTCAAACCAGTCCCCCACCACGTGCCCCAGCATGGGGACACAGGCCAGCAATGCTTCACGCTGCCAGCACTAACAAACCATGTCCCTTTGTCTGGGTACCCCTGGGAAGGCATCCCTCAAGCATCCCCCGTCCCCAGTGCCCACCCACACTCACCTTCCTGCCACTCCTGCACAGATCCATCTGCACCCGCTGATGCTGGGGAGGTTTTGCTGTCCCCATCCTGATCTTTCTTCTTCTTCTTCTTCTTCCCCGGATTCTTCTTCTGCTTAAACTCCTGCGTGTCCCACTCAAGATCCCAGAGCCAGGGGTCATCCTTGTACCTGCCGACACATTGCTGTCATGCCACAGTTTTGCTCCCGTCCCCAGCCCCTGCCCACAGACCGCCATGGACCACCCGGCGTCTGGTCTCCATCCTGTGAGTGGCAGGACCTGCACCCCCAGCCCACAGGTACCTGTCCTCATGCAGCAGCTGGCAGGCATCGTTAGCCAGGTTCATCAGGGACTTCTTCATCTCCTTCTGCAGCTCCTCATAGATGCCCTGAGCATCATCCAGGTACCTCTTCCAGTTCCCATTCACCGGCAGGTAGGACACCCCCATCTCCAGCATCCCTGCAAATGTCACAGGGTGGGGACACCTAGAGCCCAAAGCAGCGAGGAATTAGATGTCTGCTGGAGGAGATGTGCCCTGGAAGCACCAGAATACAATGGACATCAATGTGTCTTCACCGAGAGTTTTGCAGACCTGCACAACCCTCAGTGCTCTTCCCCTAAACCGCAAGGATCCCTGTATCTTCTGCCTGCCCTGCACATAAATTGCTGCCCTAAAAACAATCCTGTGCAACAACCCCAAACCCATATCACTCTGATCTGCCTCACTAAGTCTGCTCACCTCCTCCAGCCACGCTGTGCTGCTCCTTATTCCTTCTCACCTAGATGAGGGGGAGCCTGAAATCCCTCCTGAACAGGGGTTCAGGGCCCCCCAACCTCCCGCCACCACCCCAAGAACAAGAGGAGCTGTGTCCCATCCCCAGAGGGCCGTGATCCTCCCCACTGCCAGCCAAGCCCACAGCCCCTTGGTCAACGCTGGCCAGAGCTCAGCCTCTCTCACCTCTCCATGAAAAGCGGCAGCTGCTCCTGAAACACCTCATGGGTGGCCTGGACATCGTGGGCACAGTACGACATCAGGTCCTGGGGGCAGAGGCAGGTAAGAGCAGGCAAAGCAGCCACCCCTCTGCCAGCACGAGGCTGCGGGAGGATGGGGGACATCACAGCCCCACGCACACCCAAAACCCTTGCAAGAAAGGGCAGCAAAATGGAAACTACCTCAGCAGCTGCTCCCACCCCACTCCCATCTCCAGCTCCCGCTGCCCATCGGGATGGTCGCCTGCACCTGGAAGTTACTCCTGATGTCGGCCATGGTCCCCTTCACAAAGAGCTCCCGTGCCTCCTTCTCCAGCGGCTCCCCCCCAACGTAAAGTGCGTGCACGTCTGCCAGGTTGTTGATGCTGCTGACGTGCACCCAGTCCCACGAAGTGACCTGCGAACAACAGAGGGGCTCAGATGGTGCGGGATGAGGACCAGCTGCGGCCAAATTCAGGAGAGGTAAAGGATGCTGCTGCTCCACTTTAAACCAAAGCCATCTCATCTGGAAGGTGCTGGGAGAGCTTCACCCAGCAGATCTGCTCCACCAGCTCCTACCCTGCCAGTACAGGAGCAGATGGTCCCAGTACAGGAGTAAACAGTCCCATTACAAGATCAAACGGTCCCCTGCCACCCAGGCCACTGCCAGCGGCTCAGCTCCCTTACTCACAGCTGGCCCCTCTGTTTTGCTCTGTGTTTTCTTCATGTGCTGCTTGACCTGCTGCAGACCCTTCCTCTTGCCGTGCTTGGCAGCCATCCAGAGGCTGCGCTGGAAGCCTGTCAGCCCCGAGATAGCCATGTGCATGCTCATGGTGTCCAGAAAACGCACCCGGGAGCCCTGGGACACACCGAGGGGGGAGAAAAGAGATGCTTTGGGACATGCTAGAGGAGAAAACGTGCTGCCAAACATCCTGTAGCTGCCAGCAAGCACTGCCCTGTGTTACAGGGCTGCAAGTCCTCTGCTCGGGCTGCTTTTGTCAAGGCAAAGCTTTGCCTCCCGGCACCCCTCTTTTGAGAGCCAAGAGCATCCCCGGTGCAGGCTGTCAGCTGCTCAAAGGCTCCTGCCACAGCCCCAGCTGCAACCCTGCAGCCTTCAGCAACCTTATGGGATGCAAAAGTATCTCCCTCTAAAAGGATCCGACCTCAACCTGTTCTGCAGGACAAGGCGAGCACAACCCTGGGGTATCCGTGCAGAACTGCATCGGCCAAAACAACCCTGAAGAGCCAATGCAAGCAATCAACCGGGTAATGAACTGCAGCTGCTGGCACGAAGCAAGGCACCACAGATTACCTGGATGAGGTACTGCTCCTTGATGAACGCCCGGTCGAAGGCCACATTGTGCCCCACCACCACTCTCTCTGGCCAGTCCTGCTTGCCGGCACAGCCGGCGCCCGCCGGGCTCTCCAGGGGAATGAGGTCGGCCAGGGTGAGGTGGCTGGCCCAGGAGTATCGCTGCTCCAGCAGCCGGTTGCTGCACCACGAGTACCTGCAGAGGATATGCAGCACCCCACAGCCATAAAAAACAAAGTAGGGGGCATTCCTAGGACCAAAAGCACCCGCAAAAGCACCCGCAGTGCTGTGGGGTGTGCAGCAGGATCCCACCCATGGGAAGGAGGCAATCAACCCTGGAGAGCGCTGTGCTCGCTAACCAGGACACACATCCCACATCCCAGAGCCACGCTTCGGGGCTCGGTTGTGTTTTCCCCGCAAGGCAGCGGTGGTTTGCAGGAAGAGGCTCTGCTCAGGAGCACCCCCATCCTTCCCGAAGCCATCCCCCCGTACCACGACCTTAGCATCACCGCTGGCACCGCATCTCACCAGGCGTGCGGCGAGACAGCGACGGCCAG
>NW_009623435.1:0-2570 GCF_000690535.1 Cariama cristata
TTTACTGGGAAAAACACTTCAGAGTTAGGTGGGAAGGAGGGCAGAGAATCTTGCCACAACTTAGGCCCATAAATATTTCATATTGCTGGAATAAGAACGATTATATTCCTGCCAGTACTTTTCTTGTGTATTTTAAATGTGTCACCGCCTTCTACTTTCTCCCCCGTTTGTGTTTCTTGTAACAGGCCCATGAAATAAAGATTAGCTGAATAATCAAGAGTGTTTAGAAATGTGAAGGGGCCTGTCTCAGGAGCACTGCATGCTCAGGTTCTTTTTTTTTTTTTTTTTTTTTTAGGATGCCAAACACAGATGGGGAAGCACAATTTTCACACGCTGCAAGAGACGGGCTGGAGCGGGAGTGAGCGCAGCGCCCGAGCGCGCAGGGACGAGGCGAGCAGAGAGCACACGCTTCCCCGTCAAAAAATGACAGCCTCAACGCCACGCGGAAGAGGGGGGCACTCTCCCCCATTACATATTTATTGTTCAAACTGCAGAGGGGCCAATTAAAACAGCTTGATCACTGCCACGTTCAAACAGATGCGTGTATGCTCAGAGAAGCGGGACGAGAGAAGCAGGTGTACGCGTTCCTGTTGCAATACAGCGCAGTCCGCTCCTCTGAGAGCCACCAAAACAACCTCAGCTGAACAAAGGCACTTCCCAGAGGCAGCCCAGCTCCCGCAGGAAAGCATCGTGTTGGCACCCAACAGCAAGCACAGCTCCCACCTTAAGCCTTCTCGCCACATGCCCCGTGCAACTTCTGCCTATTAGCTTTTGCTTTCTTTCCTAGTTCAGTTCTTCATACGTGCTGCCTACGGCATGGGACAACCTGCACCCACATCTGCCCTAGCTTTCGGGCAGGTATTCCAAGGCATGCTCTAGACTCCCGCATTTAGCTGCAACAGGAGTTCCCGAAGTAAGTTCCGGAAAGCCTTGTAGTGGTAGTTAAATAGGAGTTCTTGGGAAGATACTGCAAATCACATGTTTCCCGAGACACCACAGGGTCTGCACAGCAAACTGCTCCAAATGTCATTTCCATTTAGCTGCTTTGCAAGCCAATTTGTCACATACTAATGCAATTTGCTGAAGAGAGTTAAAGAGCACAGGGCAGTAGCAGACACCGCTTCTCCAGGCTCCCGCAGCCAGCCTGGATCTGCATTTTCCCTTCCGCATCCAGCTGAAGTTCCCTTCTGCCAAGAGGCAGGGGAAGCTCAGGGTTAACACGAAGAACAAGACCGAGCGCGGTAAGAACACCGGGAAAAGCTGTTCCTATCATTTTGGTGGATTGCATGCAGATCTCATGCAGCATCTGTTACCTGTTTCCACCACACAAACTTGTTATAAGCCGGGGGGAAACTCCACGATTAATTACATCAAACAACACTATAAAGACAATGAAGAGTAAATTAGGTTACTTTATCTTCTTGCAACAAGCGCTGTGGAGACGGTTAGAAGAGTTGAGAAAGATGACTGGTTTGCTGTATAAGCCGTTTCACAACAGCAGTTCTACATTCACATTACTCATTGCTTGCACCAAGTTCCCTAAATCAAAGCTATTTTGTCTGGTTCCCCGCACCACCCCAAAATATCACATTTAAGCTTTGAGGGTCCTCAAAGTGACAACAAATGGCAAAAGGACAGCAATAAAGAAAAAAAATAAATCACATTTTAAAGGATCTAACACCTCTGTGTTAAAGGAAAAAGGCTAAACATCTGTTCTGAAGATGGCACAGATTTCTTGTGAGGCATCTGTCTTTCAGCTGTGAAGTAGGTCATTTGATTTAACTTTCAGACACCGTATCAATGAAGCCATCCAGAGAAGGAGAGACAAGACCATCTCCCCAAGTCAGCTGAGATCTATTAAACACATTCAAGCCCCCAGTGAAGCATCAAGTGCTCAGCAAATAACAGGGAAACCCTGTCAGCAGCAGGTTTTTACATCATGGTACTCCGCTAACTTCACATTCTCTCACCTCCAAGCCAGTATCTTGAACCGTAGGTCACAGACGTACAGGTTTTTTTTCCTCTACCACTTACTATTCACCTCACTTAATACTAACCTATTGACTTTCTGATACCCCTTAGAACACAGATTAATTGAACATCACTCAATTCACCTCCAGGACTGTGAAAGTATTGGCCGTAGCTTGAATGGAGACAAAGCCTGTAACATCTGACCGTGCCAGGTTAAACGGAGGTCATGACAAGAGAGGACAGTGTGGCATCTCAAGTGCTCGCAGAGAGCAGCCTCCGCCGTGACCAACACACCCCCTCCAAACAGCTACGGGGCCGGAGAAGGCTTGGACCATCGCACAGAAGTTAGGATTTCCCTGAAGGGAGCACAAGTGCATTTCCCTTCCCTCCCCTCGCTGCCTTTTAAAAAGGGTTTTGTGAGGATTTAGGAAAGTTTTAATGGGGATTTTTTTCCCCAAGATTCAGGGATGTTTTCAACACGGTCCCTCCTAAATGGGTTTATTCTGGTGCATTGACTGCTCCAGACCGTGATTAAGCGGTAACAGACAACAGAATTAACGAGAAAATACACATGTGTATAGCGTCTATACGCACGTAAA
>NW_009623436.1:0-6840 GCF_000690535.1 Cariama cristata
TCCGCATAGGCGGGAGGATTTAAAGGGGTTTCAGCCACTGCCTGTGTGCGTGTGGGGGTACAGGGTCACACACGAACACCCAGCACACAGCCACACGTCCTTCCCCCCCATCTCCCAGATCCACAAGCAAAATGTAAATGGCATCGCGGCTAAATGCTTCTCTCTACCCGGGTTCATAGATGCTTTGCCTCAAGTCTTGATACGTATTTTTATATTCATATACATTTATGTGCATATATATACACATACGTGCGTATACACGTGTGTAAACACTGCAGGATCGCGGCCGCGATCCGTTATTCCAGCTTCCCGGCGGTGCCGCAGAACTTGGCAGCTTTTTTCCCTGCAAGCCCACATGGGCTTTTACGGGTCACTCACAAGTGTGTCTTTCACGCACGGAAAATCCCATGCCCGTAAATCGGCGGAAAACGAGCGAGAGCGAGATTAAACGGGTTTCTTGGCCCGTCGGGGAGCAGCTGCCGTGGAGGAACACTGCCACCTCCCGGGAGCGACCGGGCGGGACGGGGCTGACCAAGCTCCTCTTCCTTCGTGGCTGCTCGTCCTTTCCAAATCAAGCATCCTCTGAGCTCCCTCCCTATGCGGGACAATCCCAGCACTTCCAGTTTCCCCAGGTCTAGAAAGCGTCCCTTTTCCTTTTGAACATTCTCTTTCCCAGGGAGTTGGGGTGGCGGCCGTCGAGCATGGGTGCTGAGGCCGCAGGGAGCTGGTTGGCACCTAGTATCGCTTGCAGGCCAGCAGCACTGGGGTGGCTTCATGGTGGGTGCAGCACTGACCGTGCTAGCTATGAAGAGCTGGGGGTGAGGATAGCAGTCAAGGTCGAGTGCTGCGACGTGGCACACCAGGATGATTCCTTCGGCGTGTGTTGGGGATGTCACTGCAAAGCTTATGCAGCTCATGGACCTAAGGGGAACACAAGTAAGAGGCATCGGTGGTTCAAACTATAGGAGTTCAGAAACCTAGTGGTTTTAAGTATATTTTAGAGGCTACATTTTAAATGCACAGAGCTGGGGAGATTCTCTTTTGGCCTGTGGTTTTGGTCAGTCTGAGACTCAAGCTATCTATGTGAAGATACCGCTGCAGAAGGGCTTCTGAACAGGGACATGACTGCAATCGGCTGAGCAGTGTCAGATGCATTCCTCTGGGAGAAAAAGCAGATGCATAATGTAACAGAGCCAGGACAGCTGTCAGCAGAGAAATATGCCACAGGTTGTCCCTGGAATTATGTATTTGTGTGGGGCATAACCCATACTAGGTTCATATTTCTTACATTAATTGAATTATACTTGCACCACAAAGCCAAATTGAACAAGGCACTTATGCTTAGATTTCTAACTAAAAAGAGCATCTTTCCTTGAGGTTACAGCTTAAAAACAAAAGCCAGAAGCAGTAGGAGAAAGCAAGAACATATTTATTTTTGACAGAGCAGAACACCAATAAATTAAATGTCTTCTCCAAAACCATCCAGGAATTCTATGGCAAAGACAGAACCAAACGCAGGTCTCCTGGGCAAGAACAGCTTTTGGTATGACAGAGTTCCTTCCCTATTAATATTGTGCAGCTGTTTACCAATTCGGGATGACAAAGAGTTTACATGTTAATGATTGAATAGGATCTGTGGTTTAAGCAACATAAAAACACATTTCTTTTCTGTGTTTCTCTATGGGTTTAGTATATTTAGGCAGCAACAGGGAACATTTTGTTTTATTTCCTGTTGCAAATTATACTAACATGACAGTATTCCCAATCATATAATATGCATATAGGAAATGGTGAGCGTATGTGCTCGTATTGAGGTATTCTTGGATCCAGCTACTGAAAGGAGGCAAACCTTTCACTGGATTGAATTTGGCATCATATAAAGCTCCCATTCTTTATCTACCTTTCACATCACGCCTGTTCAGGAAGAAGAAAACATTGAAGTTCTTGTTTAATTTTGAGAAAAATTGAGACTACTAGAAATAAGATTTTAAAGTGGTATTAGTACCTAGTTTGCCTTGAAAATACTAGGAGTTGGAAGGCTAGGGGCTTAGGTATATGAAAGTCTATCCCTACTCATCTTTCAGAGTCCACCCCCAGTGAAAGCAACAGTGACTTCATATTCAGTGTGCTGCATGCTAATATCTCATACTCAACTTCTTCAGAAATGTTTTTTTAATAATTATTATGTTATTCTTATAAACATTATTCTTCTTACAACTTTTCCACATGAAGCAAATCCATGGATTCGGAGCTAGAGCCATGCAAGTGCTTGCCTGATGTGGAACTGTCACTGTCCACAATGCCACCCTGTTATCCCAGCTGGAGCAAACAGGGGTCAGAAAGCAGACACATTGGACAAGGAGTTAGAAATGTATTGTCTTTATCAGTATGAAAATCAGATTCTTCACGCAAAGCGGGTGCATGGATTTCCAATTTATAAACATGTTACTTTATAATTAACGCATTCTCATCCACCCTCCTCATTCTTCCTGTTCAGCTGAATACTTTCATCCTTGAATTAATATTTATGTGTTATAACTGTACTGTGTGAGGCTGAACCGCATGTTACTAACACTAAGCTGTTTCCTTTGTCACGTACAAAAAAATTCCTTCTGAGTGACACCAGTAATAGTCAGGTTTTACTGCCAGCCATGAATTTCCTGTAATCTGAAAAATCTGTAGATCATTTTTATTATCTATTTTCCTCATGTGCTTTGTGTAAGTGTAAATTGCTAATATGAACACACTGTTGTTACGGCTATGTCAACAGCAAATGCTACTTCTAGCTGCTGCAGAGTACAACAAGACAGTGTACAATTAGTACCATGTGGTATTGAATTAATTTACACAGTAATCTATAAGTTTTTCCAGCTTTCTGATCAAGTCAGTGGAATATTAGTCATGCATTAGAGTGGGAAGAAGAATGTGCCCTGTGATTAAGGCAGTATGTTCAAAAGCTGTAATAGATCATTGATGAAAATCTTTAGCATTGCTGGTCTGGAAGAGAGGAATAGCTCTTGGAGGCCCCAGTCTTCCATGAGGTCAAGTGCCCTGAGAGGGCTGTAATTCCACCAACAACAACTACTAAAGTCACTCAAGTCAAGAGTGATTCCTTAATTGCTTTGCTATTGATTTTGTCACATGTCATAAACAAAGGGGCCTCCGGTTCTCCGTGATCCTTTGCAAGAGGAAGGAAATGTCTTGTTTCATTAGAGTAAATTATTACTCTGCTTTAAAAAAAAAATTAAAACAGGGAAAGTAGTCCTCTCTGAAACAAAGACATTTCTTTCTACGTTTCTCAAGACAGCCTCTTAATAGTCTTTTGAAAAAAAGAGCTATGACTGAAACATCATCTAATCTGGAAAGACTATGCAGTACTGAAACCTCTGGTTACTTCAGCTCGGCTCACTGACACTTCAGGAAAACTGTTTTACTACATAGAATGGAATTGATATCACCAGAGGAATAAATATTCTCACACATGTGCACAGAAAGGGAAAAGTGAGGGGTTTGGAAAGAGGTCCTAACATACGAATCGGAGGGAGTCTGTTTAGAGAAATAAACTGAAAATGATCACAAGCTTGAAAGAGCTGAAGTGAAGCAAGATTTTCTAAGAAATAGTGTTTCTTCTTTGCGAGGTGGTGTGGAGTTATGGATGCAGTATGAAAGAAGACCTACAGCATCTCTTGTAGCAGCATAGATCAGGGAACTTCAAAACCAAGAAATGCATAAAATTTATTCTTTTCTTTCCTGTCCACAGCTGCATGAACTTCTCTGCATTTGGATAACATTGCATGTGCGAATGTGTGTCGTGCCTGTTCCACTGTCTGCAAAGAAAAGTTTCCACCCCATTGCTAAGAGCTGTTAACTGAAGCCACAGCAGCCTTAACCAGTCATGTCAATTATAAATTAATACTGCTCACCAGCACAAGTCAAGATTTGGGGACATAACTGAGTGGGTCAGGTTGGGCGAGAACAGCACAGAACCTGAATTAAATGAGCAGCATAGTGAGGGGTTGACCCTCAGCATCCTTGATCTTGAGGGAGAGAGGAGCTGCTTGCTGGTCAAACATTTACCCAAGATCAGACAGATAAAACAGCATATATACCTTTGTATTCTCTCTTTTAAAAAATTATATTCATCCAGACATGATCAAAATTTGGCCAAAAATACTTTAGCCTGCAACCTGGGGATAACCCCCATGTCCCTGAGAGAGCAGGGGCGACTGCGGGGTGACTGAGAGCTCTTCAGCCCAACACTCACCTGCAGACCCTTTGCCTGGCCCCGGTCCCAGTGAGCCCTCACCCATGGGGCAGCACGCCTGCCCCAGGAGAGCAGACCCCCCCTGCTCAGCTAGTGGCAAGCACCGGGCACTTCTTGGCAGAAAACATCCCCTCTCACTCAATTGCTCTGGGAAAAACTGTTGATCCCGCTGTATTTTTCCTGGAGCATCGTTTTGGTAATGGCTCCCATGAAAAATAATGTTAAACACTTCCTGATATTTTTTTTTAATTTTCTTATAAAAATAAATCCAATTGTACCAAATTTTCGTGGCTTCAGTAAAATTAGAAAATATTGTAAGCACATATTGTTTATATTATGTAATTATTAGCAAGCTAATGATTAATGGGCTAATTAGCTAACATAATCCTGAAGTACTACTTTATTTCATTTTAACTTGCAGTATTTTTTCAAATCATCAGTCGTAGCTTTTGCTGAACACTGTTGATAAGCTTTTATATTTTTTTCTAAAACAAAAGATGACATATTTACAAAAAATCTCAAACATAACGTGATGTAAGCCCAAATGTCTTAGAATCACAGTCTACCTCACTAACCTCTTTTCCAGCCATAGCCAGCAGCTGGTGTTTAGTCAAAGAGTGGAAGAAATAGGGGCATCACTGTGTGATAATCCTTCTAACAGTCTGTTAGGCTGCAGAGAGACTTTCTGAGCTGCAGTTTGCATCAGCATTTATTTGGTAGGTTTTTGTGGACATTTCTAACATGCAGCAGTTCCAAAAAAAATGAGAATCAAAAATAAGGTTGGAAATAAAAGGTCACAAGAATTACCACTTCTAAACAAAATTGCTTTGAAACAAATATTCTCTAAACTAAAATTTCAGAATTCTGAAACATTTTGAAGATTCGAAGTTAGTTATTTTTAAGCTTAGATGTTCTAAGGTGGATATTGTAGAGATCCTGATTAACACACATTTAAAAAAAAAATATTTATTTTCATTATGATTCCAAGTGAAAACAAGTTTTCAGTCCTTGATGATTCTCTTCAAAATGCAAATCCATTCATTATAACTATACTTTTTAAAAACCTCAAAGCAACTGTTTTCTGAATTGCTGTGGTTAGGCTGATCTCAAACAAAGTTCTTTTTATAACCATCTGTGCCTTCTTTTGTTTATACCATGAAGTTTGGGTTTATGGTATTCTAAGTGGAGATGTTATCACTATCTGTCAAAGCCCCTGCTCGCTTTTGGAAGTTGGCTTGTAATGGTGTTCACTAGCAAGGAGTTCCACAGCTTAGCCCAGCTGTGTTAAGAAGCATTCTCATTCATCCATTTAATCTTGAACACTTCTAAATTTTATTTGTATTTCCCTTTGAATTTACATGATGAAAAAAGATAGGGATGACAGACCATAGCTGATCAAATAACTGTGAAAGACATGAAATAGCATATTTTTTCTCCCTTCTTACTGAGAAGTGTTCAATTATCAGCTGTAAGATCTTGTATCTCAGATCAGGAATAAAACTTCAAAACAAAAATGTTTGTGTAAAACGGAGCATCTCCTCCTCTTTGTGTTGTATGGAGCAATCCCAGCTGAAATGAGTCTCTTTCTTAAGGGGGATCAAGGGGCAGCAGTTAGGGTATCTTTTCCTGTTTTCTCCTTGCACAGTGCTAACCTCCAGCCCTGGGACTTGCTGCCTCTATAGAAAAGTCATCCAAGAAGCCAGTTACCCAAATCCTTCTCAAAAGGTGATGGTCTCAGTACCTCCCTCAGAGGCCCAGTTTCAGTTGCAACCTCATCCTTGTCACATGGAGACTGAATCCATGATTCCCAGTGCTTTTGATCCAGTCTTCTCAAAACACAATCATGATCCTTCTTTCTGTCACACCTGCCCCCACCATCGCCTGCTTCCCTATTTCCCCCTATCACAGGCAAGTCTTCCCCTATGTTTATTCTCTCTCCAGTCCCTTTGTCTTACCTCTGTTGTTTCTTTCCAGATCACACTTGACAGCTTCATTAGAAGATCCCAGTCTCTTGTATGCGAGAGACCATACCTTCTATACTTGGCATTACTTTGATCTGTACAGTCTATGGTCTTGCCTCGAGTCCCCGTGCTACCTCCTTGATACCCTCTGACCAGGGGGCATTACCACTGCTGTTCCCCATCACACCTCTGAGTATCTCACATCTACTAGTGATAAAACTGTCTTCAAAGACTCCCCTGCCAGCTTCCCTGCTGAGCAGGGGATGTTTCATCTACAGTCCTCACCTGGGATGATCAGTCTGCAAATCAGAAGGAGAGAACCAGCATCTGGAAATCAGAGAAAATAGCTGTTAACTTGTTAACATTAACTTGTTAACTTGAAAAATGTCACCACAGTTATCATAGATGTAGTCAGTGGTTTTACTCTCAGTCACGCTTCCCTGAAGGCAGAGGGGAGAAAAGTTGAAGCCACTACAGTTTTCCATTTCGTGTCTTCCTAGTGTCACCATTTAAAGCTGGGCCGGCTCTTAAAGCAGACAGCAGATATTCTCTGTTAACCTCTCCCTCCTACCTCCTCCATTCTTGGTGATGGAGAAGATGAATATCATCACCAGA
>NW_009623437.1:0-6788 GCF_000690535.1 Cariama cristata
TATATATATTTTCTTTGCTTACCAAACTGATACTCTGTTTCTCATTACACTCATCATTGTATCTAAATACACTTTTAAGCAATCTAGATTTCGTTTAAAATCTATTAAATTTGGATTAACTAATACTATCAACATAGTTAGCGGGATTATTTTTTCACACGTTCCTTTGTATTAAAATCAATTGTGTTGTGGTTCGATGCAAGAGCTTTTTGTTTGTTTTGGTGGGAGAGGCAAAGTCCAATTTCCTAACGTGCCAGTACAGTTCTGGTTGCTGAAGACAAAGGGTGAGAAGGAGGCTGGTGGAAAAGACGGCAGGGGTAAGTGAGGTAAGAGGTGGGGGGGAGGAAAGAATTGATTTCATAAAAAATGAGTAAAGAAACTTTAAAAAATTGATATAGGTTTCACATTCAGTCTAACAACACTGCTTCCTGCTCCTTTTTGATGGAGGCTAACACTGCATTGTCAGTCTCTGTGGCTTCCGCGTCCCCACCACCTAGCAGAATGGAGCGATCTTCTTCTAGTGTAAAGACAGAGTTTTGATTTTGGCACGAATGTTTGACTACTTCGTTGGGCGTTGAAAATGTTTTGTCACACAAGTTACATTTGTAGGGCTTGTTGGTCTGTACGAGCATGTTGTCCATTTGACTGCCTTCCTCAAAAGTACAGAGTTCCAGAGTCTGTTTGTCCACCATCGTGTAGGTGTCCATGCTCTGGTTTAGGCACACGTGTCTGGCAGCCTGGTTAGCCCTACAGAAGCTTTTGTCACAAGTGCTGCACTTGAAGGGCTTGCCGGTATGTATGTACATGTGCTCCCTCCAGTGGCTTTTCTGAATGAATTTGCGACCGCAGATGGAACATTCGTATTTCCGTCTTTTTACTTCCCTCTCTTGGTCTGCCTGCTCCAAGTTGTCTATGTCTGCAATATCGGAGGGGGGTGGCGTCTCCGACTGCTGCTGCCCATCGATTATCGGGGAGTCTGAGATCTGCTGCAGCTCGCTATCACTGATCATCCCTGCTTCAGGCACTTCCACGGCATCTTTATCAGCTGTATTGTTACAGAGAGACAAAGAAATGTTACTTTCTCCCTGCTGGCTAGATGTGAAGGGAACTCCCGTGTGGATCTGCAGGTGCTCACGCAAACTACTTCGCAAATTGAACCGGCGACCGCAGAGGTGGCAGGCATAGTATTTTGGGAAGCTTCCGTTCCTTTTCATAATGCTTGGCTTGACATGTGCTATGGTGAGTGAGGCAGGCTGTTCATCCGAAGAAGACGCTTCCATGTTGGCCTCTTCTCCTGCAGGCGAATTATTACCAGCAGCAGATACCAATTCTGGAGATAAAGAAGATGGCAATGGGTCAGAAGTGGACATATTTGTCCGGGTCACTTGTGGCAGAGTTGTAGCCAACTGCGAGAGCTGCGAGCCTTCAGAAACCTGCTCTTGGTTCATCCGTGATGTCTGTGGCCTTGGTTCTCGCCCGAGTTTGTCAGTCGCTGATGTAACCTTAGTGGGATGTCTGATCTGGTGATCTGCAATCTGAATGCCATATAATGAAGATGCTAATGGAAAAACTTGATCTGGGTGAGAAAAAGTTCCCTGACTTGCAAGGCTGGCCTCTTGAATTAGTGGATATGCGTGCAGAAACTTTATTCCCTGCTCTAGTCGAACTGGGTCAATGAGCTGCGGTGCCATCTTCCCAGTGTACATCAGATGCAAGAGATAACTGAAGATATCTGGCTGTATGTCAGTTGCTTTCAAACGGACACATTCACTGAAAGGTGAAACAAAATGATCGATTAGAGATAAGGAAAATCTTTTTTTACCAGATCTAGGTAATTCAAGCATTGATAAAAATCAGAGACATCTACTTAAATTCAAAAGACAGAATCTGCAATAAATATAGAGAAACGTTTTAATGTGAAAGAGCTAATCTTATCGGCCACTTGAAAGATGACATTTTTCTCCTCAGGGAAGTAACTGGCTTAAAAGACAAAGCTGTCCCATTGCAATCTACACCTTTCTAAATTGCTGTTATGCTACAGATTTGTTGTCCTGTATTAATACATTTTGTAAATTGCAAAGATATGTTTCCCTTTTCTTCGGTTGGATTCAAACATGTCTGCAGCTGAACTAAAACCTGCTAGCACCGGACTCGAAATTCACAATCCATTAAACTTTTCTCAGTACTTAGCCCTGAAAACACCTAAAATTCATCTGGCGCTTTGCCTGTTTGGCTTCTCTGTCTTACTAATGTTTACAGCCACAGTTCTGCAAACATGGTATCACCTTGTCTCAATTGCATTATGATCCAGAAACCACGCAGGACAGGGTGTGAATCCCCGGAGGACCTGAGGCAACAGCTGTAGCCTGAGCACACCCAACTCTTGGAGGCCAGGCTCCTCACAAAGCAGAACGGTAGCTGTTCCCTCGAACAGGGAGGAAGAAACAGTGGCACCAGACGTACACCTGGTCAGCCGAACAGTCCCTCGGTCAGAGCGCTCAACAGAGTGAGGCACTTTGGGTGTGATGCCCTCTTCAGCCTAACAGGACTGAAGCCACCACCATCCTCCAGCTGAGGGCATGCCCTGCACATCAACCTTGAGGACACCCTGGACCAAAACACCCACCACTCCTCTGGCTGAAGCCAGATCTCTGTGTGGAAAGAGAGGCAAGGTTCACAGGAGAAAGGAAACCAGAAACATTTTGGTTAGGCCAGTTAGCTAACAGGAGAGGATCTGGGATTCTATTTGTTTTTCAGAGTTATTTGTAGCTCTTGTATTAAACAAACATTAAATAAAAGACAGAAATCCAAAACCGGACATGACTGCACGCTGCAGTCTGAGTGCTCCAACCACAGTAGGCTACCAAGCTGAGGAGGAAATTACAGCCAATTCTTCCATTTCTTGAGGTGTGTCCTTCTTGAGCTCTCTCTCTGACTGCTGCTGAGTTCAGATATTACTCAAAAGTAAACTTTGCAGTGCTGTCATCCAGAGATGACCGTGTGCTCTCGATGGAGCATCAAGACCGATACATCTGCCTGCAGTCCTGCCTCAGAAGCACTTCTGTCCTTGAAGTTTACTTTTGGCTGAGAACTCTGAGCCAAAAAGTTAAGAGTTTCAGTCACTTAACATAAACTTTTTGAAACAGTTCAAATAATTGGGAAAGAGAAAATAACAACAACAAAAAAATCTTTAAAACAGACTTTTGTTATCTTTTCAATGGCCTTCATGTAAGCCTGCCCGCAAAAAAAAAAAAAGGAAGAAACACAAACCCTCTTATTTTCCACCACTATGTGGTATTTTATTATTTATCTGACTTTGGTAAACTGTAAAAAAAAGGAAACATATTAACGTCTTTTATAAGTCCATTTCTCAAAATCTCCTAGCAAATACTTATGGGGTTGTATACAATGTTATGGAAATGACAAGAATAGTGCCAAGACGGAGTAGAGGACAGTGAGTAGGGGAAGGAAAGTGCAAGAGTGAAGACAAGATCCTTTAAATATTAAATTCTAGGAATTCTATGCTTTTTTAAGGATGAATAACTTATGCTAAATTGTAACATTAGTGTTAATGAATCACAGGTCAACTTTAACACGTTTTAAAACGAGATTCTGGTTTGCAGGTAAGACTGGATTCCATATTCCTTATCTCATAGCAAGAAACACTTTCAGGCTTCAAAATGTTGCCAGACCTCCTTAGCTTTGCTAACTGAACAACATTTAAACAGTGAACCTTTTTACAGTTACCTGGTTTGATGAACAAACAACATCTTGAAGTAGTTGGAGAAAGAAGCAAGGACCGACTTGTGTGCCTTGAAGTAGACATCACCGATGGCGACTGTGCAGTCACACAGGAAACCAAACTCTCTCTGAGCATTTAGTTGCTGCAGCAGAATAAGCCCATGGTTGGCCAAATCCATTTTTTTACACTCTGAAAAGCAAATGACATCCATGTAAAACTCAAGAGCAGATGCACAGATGCAACAGTAGCTGCCTCTTAACAGATATATTCCTCCAATACCCGTATGTCATGCTTTAGCAATACCTCTTAATCCCACGCTACTGTATAAATGATATCTTGCACTTTGGCAAGGATGTCTGTGTCCTGATGGGCAACACGATTCACAAAGGTGCAAGTGATGTGCCAAGGCTTAAAGGAGAGCCAGGACTAAAGAGCTCTGAAAAGGCATGGGGGAGGACTTGGATACAGAAATATAAATAGCTAAAGGAGAGGAAGAAATATTGATAAGCAGTAAAAACACCTATTTGTAATGGGAAGAACAAAGTATTTTGGCTGCCGCTCGTCTGTTCAAACAGGAAAAATAAATGTCCCTTCCGGTATCAGTCACCCTCACCTAAGCGGGTGGGAGAGACAGGAGCAAAACGCAAGACAAGACAAGCTAGATACTTTTAACCTGCATTTTCAGTGTCTCTGTGTATCCTTTAGGTAAAAGTTGTGCATCCATCCAGCTGAGTCCAAACCCAACACTAAATAATTAAGCATTTCTGACGGTTACTCCCTCTCCTGGGAAATACCAGATACATCCCTGAGCCTTCCCAGGCTGAAACAACAAATTCATCCTAGGTATTGGCAAGTCCTCTGGACTATCAGAATAGGAGGGGCCAACCTTTTCACCCGACAACTATTTATTTCTTTATTGAGATCAGCTACAACAGCGTTTCATAAAGAGCCTACGTGCTGGAGCGCCTCATGCTCGCCTACCAAACCAGGAAGCCCGAGGGCTGAGAGGTGGTACTGTTCTGTCCATCGCCGGAAGGACGACTAACGGTGAAAGGTGGCACCACCTCAGCCCCCCTAAACCAGGGCTTCCGCAGCCCCCCACCCTCCCTGCACCAGCTGCTGGAGCCTCCCTTCAGAGAACCACCCAAGGGCTGTGCACTTTTTCTCAAGGGTTCGAGGGCAGCCTTGGAAGCAAGAATTGATAACTTGGGGAAAAAAATAGCCAGGGAAACACATTAGGACAGTTGCATGTGGTTGGACGGATGCAGACAGGGCTAGTAAGATCAACAAGTGGAAACAAACTTAACCACAACAAATAGAGCTTTGAGAAGAAAAAGTGAAAGTATGAAGTAGCGTAGGTCTGTGAAACAGCATGAGAAGTCCACAAAATTCCTGGGCACGTTATGGCCAGAACAGTGCAGATGCTCTGTGAATGGAAAAGAGAAAGTGAAACCAGAAGCGGATCAAAGGCAGTAGATTTATAAAATGTCTTGGGTTTTTTCCCTCCAAATTTAACAGGAAGTTATCAAAGCTTTAGGTAAGGTACAAACAGCTTGTTTCTTCTACACAGCAAGAGCGTGGCTTTTTGGGAAAGAAAATAAAAGTGTATTCCACATATGCCAGCATGTTTAGTCATTGGAGAAACAAGTATTTCTACTTGCTGGACAGTGACGATTGCCCTCGTACTTAAACCAATGGCCAGGTTGATCAAATGCATTCCTTTGCATTCACATGAAATCAAACTCGTTTGAGTCAGGGGTGTAAAGGCAAAGACAGACAGACAATTTAAGATAGAGTTGATTATTTTCTTACAGTTAATAAGGGAAAAACCAACAGGTTTCAACTCGCTTCAGGTCCATCCTCTCCTCCCTAAATTACTGTTTGGACCGTTATGTTTGTACAAACAATATGCTGAAATCCTCTCCCTCTCTCCGAAAGAGGAAATGCTCGCTGTCGGCAGTGACAAAAATCACGTTCGTCGTTATTTCATCCTGCAAGATGCTCCATGCAGGTAGACGTTGTGATGTTACAGAAAACACACTAAGTGTTGGGGTTCTTTTCGGTAGCTTTAATTTAGATTATTCTGTGTGCTGCATTTTTTAATTCGTCAGTGCTGAGTCTGGTTTGTACTTGGACAGCAAAACTTGTCAGGCAGAGCAAACCACCGATGTGAGGGAACTTCAAGTCAGAATGGCATTTTTTCTAGTTATTATCATCCTAAGTTTGTTCAGTTTATAGTTTGACCCTCATCCAAACAGCGGTCATTGGGGCAGCTGAAGCTTCATCAGAGACCTGCATTCATCTTTTCACAAAATGATACGGCGCTCGTACATGTGCACAACAGGACATTTTTCTGTACGTTTGGAAGATACTTAACAGCGGTCACTGGGGCAGCTGAAGCTGTTACCCTTCATCAGAGACCTGCATTCATCTTTTCACAAAATGATACAGCGCTCGTGCATGTGCACAACAGGACATTTTTCTGTACGTTTGGAAGATACTTAAACGCTTTGAACTGAAAGCACTAGAAGAATTACACCCTAAGGAAACTACACGGCAGAGGAAAAGAGTAAGGAAAGAACTTTGCCTCTCTTTTCTGTATAGAAGAGTACATTATAGGTATGCGTATGTTCAGGAGTGTTACCCTTAGCCACATAAAATGATGATTAACACCAGCAAAGCCATATTTTAGCACTGACTGATTCAACAGCTGTGCAAAATGTTTCTTGCACCCCGAGACCCTGCAGGGGCAGTCCTCCCGTTGTACGGTTGACAGCCTGGCCCGGCTCAGCTTTATCACAGCTTTCGAAACTACCTAGCTTGCTCGACGGTGGGTGAAAAACCACACGAGGCCGAGTCCCTTCTGAAAGCGTACATTTATTTCAGAGATCGCGACGGGAAAAGCGGCGGGCACGAGTCGAGGATGAGACTGAGAAAGCGCCGGTAACGGCGCCAGGGAAGAGGAGAAGCAGGCCGAGGCGAACAACGCCGGGAGCGGCGAGGACGGAGCGGAGAGTGGCGACCGGAGCCGCTCGGGCGGGAGGCC
>NW_009623438.1:0-2649 GCF_000690535.1 Cariama cristata
CCGGCCGGCTGGCAGAGACAGGCTCATGGCTCCGGCCAGCTTTGGGCTGAGTGGGGCTGAAGCTCAGTCCATCTTTGGGTCCATTTCTGTGTTGGCGTAGGAGGGGCCACATCCCATCAGACGGCAGCCACAGCTCCCGTGAACAGGCTCACCGGGCGCCTGCCTCCAGAACACAGGTGGTTTCGGTTGGCTTGTTCTGGTGTGCAATCAGTTGTGCATCTGTGTGTGCAATCAGTTGTGTAGCTGTGTACGTGCTTGGGTGTTGATGGTGTCCGTGCCTGACTGCATTTGTGACTGTGTATGTGCGTGTACGTGCTCCCATCAACCCGCACAAGCGTCTGTGCCTCTGCCTGTGACTCTGCGTGCTCTTGTGTGACTCCGTGTGCGGGTGACTCCATGCGAGTGTGTGCACGTGTGACAGTGTGTGCAAGGGAGAGTCTGTATATACACTTGGGTGAGCCTGCATGTGCGGCTGCACACACACAGGTGAGTGTGACTGTGTGTGCCGGGGCGGCTCTGGCCCTGCGTGGGCATGCGTGACTCGGTGCCCCTGCGTGGGGGAGGTTCTGCCTGCCCCTGCCCTTCCTTCCCTGGGTGTCCTGCTTTGGGTGCACATTCCTGCCTGCGTAGGTGCTTGCCAAACTGGATGATCAGCACACGGCGACATTTTCCCTCTGACTCACGAAGGTCGGTTTGGCTCTGGGGAACACACCTGGGCGGGAGGTCCCTCTGTTCACAGGGGGGACGGTGGACGCAGGACCCATTTCTGTGGTCTGTACTCCCTCCTCAGAAGCTCTTCCTTGCCCGACATCTATTTTGAGCCTGCCTTATGTTGCGCTTTATAATTGCAACTTCACTAATTGCACTTGACTGTAGGTTCAGCTATTCCAGCTGGGCTACAGCAAAAGCTTCGTTCTGGTCTGCATCCTGGGCAGGCGCCAAGTGCAAGGGGGTGCCAAGGGTTCCCGGCCGGGGCCAGGCAGGAGGATCCCACCTCTCTCTTCTCTCAGCAGCCTGCTCCAGGCGGCACAGACCCTGCACGCAGGCCTGGCCCGGTGGGCGCCCACAAGGCAGCGCTGAGTTTCTCTGCATTGGTCTCCCCACGCTCCTCAGGCGCAGCACAGCACGGACCACGGCCAAGCAGGACGCTCCTCTGAGCTGTACTGGTGACACTGGACCACTACCTGGAGCTGGCCCAGCTCATTTAGACACCTCTGAAGTGCTGGTAGTTGGCAGCTTCCCTTGAAGGTGCCTTACTTTGCATGTGTCAAAACAGAGCCTGTGATTTATCTCCCCACAGTGGACACCTGGAGCCCAGGTGCTGTTATAGCAGTGGAGAGCACTTCAGGACGCTCACCGGAGCCCGGAGCGTGACTCCTCTGACCACTTGCACATGTCTGCCATAGGATGTGTCCACAAAGCACCCACCAGCCGCATGGACCTGCTCTCCCGTGGCTCCCCGGGGTAGCGGGGTGACCCAAGCTGCACACAAACATCACCTGCAGTGAATCAGCGCTGACCATCACCTCCTCCTGCACGTGCAGGTTTCTGAGCAGCCCCATCTCCCTCACAGGCACCAGATGCCTTAAACAGAGTTGTATCACATGGAAACGCTGGTGCCTCACCTCAACCACGCTCCCGGATTGTCCCCTCTTTAGCGGGGAACAGGGGTCCCTCTTCCCCAACAAGGACCAAGTATTTAACCCTACGCTTCCCTCCCTACCTCCTAGCCTGTTTCTGGGACATGACAAATCTTTTTCTTTTCAATGCTGAAGCAACGTAGTTCTTTCATGACCTTCTCTAAGGCACTGTCAAAGGCTTTTTGGAGATGGGTTAAGTGAGCTGAGCCCTGCTGTATCCAAGACTGTCCCCAAGGGGTATTTCCCAGGGGGTTAGGACGATGCTGCAGGTGAGCCCTGTGCCTGAGCCCCCGTGCCTGCCAGCTGGAGCCACCGCGGGGGCTGCACCCGCTGGCACACCACAGTCCCGGGGCTCACCTGCTCCTCTGCCACCCCCCCGAGAGGGGCTGATGAAGAAGAAGGCTGAGAAGGGCTGATGAAGAAGAAGGGTGCCCACAGGCACGTCTCCAGGCAGGTGGCTGTTCCTGTGTCCCACGGGTGACTCCAGCACGCCTTCCCCAGGGAAAGGGTGCGTGGCAGAGACAGCACGGAGCCTCTCAGCTTTGTAAATGCCATCCCTGTGCTGCAGAGCTGAAACCCTGCTCCTCCTGGGCAGGGTTACGTGTGCACTGCGTGCCGGACCTTGGTCCCGTCTAGCTTACTCGGGGCTTTGGCCGCTGCTGTCAGACACACAGGGTGTGTAGCTGCCCCTGGCCCTTGTCTTTGTCTCTGTGGCTTGGGCTGAAACCCTCCCAGCTCCGTTCCCAAAGCTGCCGTGCACTGGTGTGTTAAAGGCATGGGGACATTAGGCCCTGCCCAGCAAGGCAGAGCCTAGCTGGAGTGTTGTGCAGCCGGCGCCTGGCTGTGTGCGATGGTGCTGCCTCCATCCCTGCCTCCATCCCTTCCCCCTGCTCCGGGGGCTCATCATCAGACCTGGGACTTAAAGGAGGGCTCCCGTCTCTCTCTCTGCTGCCTGGGAGCGTCACCAGCATCTTACCTGCTCTGTTGGGTTTGCGTGGCAAGGCTTTGG
>NW_009623439.1:0-3955 GCF_000690535.1 Cariama cristata
GCCCCGGTTCGGTGCCCGGCTGCGGAAGGCACAGTGCCGCCGGCTGTCAGTGCCCAGCGCCCGCAGGGGGGACGGGGGGTCCGCAGCCACTTGAAGGGAGCCACAAACCCGGTGGGGAGGAGTGTTCAGTCTGGGCTAAGCATCCCGGAGGTAAAGCTGTTTGGTGGAGGAAGATTTTCGGGGGCGATTTGCAATTGCAGCAGAAGTCTTAGCGTCAGCACCGATTAACTTCCTCCCCCAGCCCCATCTGAGACCCAGATGGGAGGCGTAAGCCAGCCCGTCCCGAGTCTTTTGGTGTTTGCAACTTATATCTCGAAGCAGACCTCAGTAAGAAATGGTTTTTGCTTTCCTGAAGAGTCACCCCATACCCTGCAATCGATGTTTGCAGCACGAACCCCTCGTCTGCATTTCTCCCCAGTTGATACCGCCGAGGTGAGCTTTCTTCACCGCATTTTGGTATCGACCCCCTGGCTAACTCCTAATTCGCGGTACGAGGGACACAACCAGGCTATCCGACACTGCTGAGACAACTCAAGTGACAAACAACTCAAAGGTAACAAAAGGACTGGGAAGTAACACAGAAATGTGACCTAGACCTTCAATCTCCTGCCTTTTGGTTGCTTACAACAGAGGTGTCCAAAAAATAACAGTTGGGAAAAATTAAGACATCCTATTTACAAGTTCATATGCACTTAAAATACATCATTGAGCCCCACTCCTCTGATAATGCGTGTCGTGCACCCACAGAGAGAACGTGGCTTGAACGGTCATCAAAAAAATCTTTAAAGTGTTTTGTTTTTTTTTTTTCTTAAAAAAAATAAGTTATTTTAGACCTGACAAATCACTTGCCAAAGGGAAGCAGCTGTTAAACAGAAGCAGTTACTCGGTTATACAAGGGCAAAGAAAGCATCAGTCAATGAGCTTTAGAGGCTTGTATAACGAAGGAGTCAATTTTAAAAGCTTTAAGAAACTCACTCTCTGGCTAACGGTTGTTTGCCAGCTTTCAGCGTGCATCAACCCAAGTTTAAAGCTCTGGGGTTTCTAATCGCGCCCGGCTGGCCGATGGCAGGACACTACACCCTACGGCTCACCTACCTCGAAGCTTCTGCCAAGGGGTGCTGGATGGGAATGCTCCGCTGCGGACTCACCGCGGCATCGCGGCGGCACCGAGCCAGCCCGTGGGAAGAAGGCAGTGTGGGGTGGGGGGAGTTCGGCCGGGGCTCCCTTCCCTTGCTGTGGCTGCGTGGGGTTTCTCACCACCCCCTCCTCTCGGTAAATGCTTTTGGCTGGCAAGCACCCACGGGCTGGCGATGTGGTTTGTAATGCTCAGAGAATTAATTAATTCCTCCCCTCCCTGTCCCGTCCCTCCCCAGGGCTCGTTGCTCTGTGTCTGCATCTGATCGCAGGCAGCTTGGGACCGCTGCAACCGGCTCCTACCTGCACGGGGTGGAAGTCCCCCTCCAGCTGCCTCGGTCCAGACCTGGAGCCCAGGTTTGTATCACACTGCACCGGGAGAGGAGGCAGCTCCAGTCCTCCACCCCCTCTCCCCTGGGCCAGGTGAGACGCCGGCAGAGCTGAGCCGCGGTCCTCAGAGAACGGTGAAAGCTGGGTGTGAGTTTTCTTGCCGGGGATCTCTGCGGGCGGACGGAAACGGTGAGAGTTTCATTTCCCCGTGCTACGGGGGCGAGGGGGCGGGGAGGGGGCGTCCGAGGAAGTTCAGTCCATCACAGGACGAAAAACAGGATGAGCACCACCAGCAAGATGACGAAGAGGATGATAATCGCACACCACTGCCGTCGATCTGGAAGGAAAAGGAAGCGTCAGTCTTCCTGCTTTAACAGGGAAGGAAAATCGAGGGAGAGCTTTTCTTTGCTATACTGCCAGCAGCCCCATTTAAGCTTAAAGAAGCTATAAAAAACCAAAGCAGCAGCTCCTTTGGCAGCACACCCCACTGCAGCCCACGAGGTGACAGCGATTCTCCTCCAAGATACATTTGATTTTGGGGACAGCTGTGGGGATTTTGAGGCTTCTCCCCAATCAAGTTCAAACAGATTTGCTAAGCCTTGGGAGGAAGAAGCAGAGAGCTGCTGTGTGTTCCTGCTTATTCACGGAGTAATCTGTTTGCCAGAGGAACAAGAAGGGGTCCAGTGAAAGCTGCCCAAAAGAGCTCTACCAGGAAGAGCTCCCCTTAGGAGAGTGTCAGGGATGAGGTTTCCCCTGGACTTCTTTACACTCCCCTGGCCCCATGCATTCTCTGCAAAAGCTCAACATTGCGTCGCCTCTGAGAGCTGCCATCTGTCTGTGGCCGCGGCTGCGATGGCAGAAAGCAAGCCCCTGCGAGGTGATGGTGCGGCAGCGGGGACACAGCTGCTGGGAACCCCCAACTTCTGGGCCCAGGAGCTACCCCAGGAAAAGCCCTCCTGGTCAGCCCCAGCACAGGCGATGCCAGGGACAGCAGAAATGCTCTTTCACAACTCTCAGAAGCACTCTGCAACGATCAAAAGCATTGTTGTTTTTTTTTCCCCAGGGGAGATACGCAAGGTTTGCCAGCGGTCGTGCTGCCCCAAAGTGCACTGCCAGTGATCTCTCTAGGGCCCTATTTCCACAACCTCATAAAATCCCCCAGCCAGCCTAATCCTGCACAGCAGGAACATTTCTCCCATCTCGCTGGTGCCTCTACAAGCTACCCGAGCACCCATGGGAGAGGGGTAACGGAGGAGGCACGGGCCGGGCGCATCGCCAGCGCTCGGAGAGGCGAGCCGGCGGCGGGGGACTCCCCGGCAGGCACGTCGGGTTTCCTGTTTGCTCTGCCCGTGGCACCCCGCCAGCCCACCGGCTTCAAGCAGAGCCTTATAAGGATTTTTCTCATGGGTTCAGCCTCCTCCCCGGTGCAGAAATCGCCTCTTTCCTCTGCCAGCTGAGAGAGATATCTGACTGACAACAGGCCTGCGGGTCGGCGTGGGCCAGCAGCCCGAGGGCAGGTGGGATTTGGGAAGGGGCTTGCTGCAAGCAAGCGTTTGGTGCGAGGGAAGCCACATGTAGTGGCGAGTGTTTTATGGCCCCTTGAAAGCTTTTGTGCTGCGGGCAGCCCAGGAAACTGCAGCAGAGCAGGAGGCTGCAGAGCTTCCCCTCCTACCATCTAGAGGGGGATTTTCCCACCGCGGCAGCAGTAGCATAAATAGAAAGGCATCTGTAAATAAAACAAAGGCGAAGGACAGGCTGCAGAGCAGTGTCTGGGCAGGAGCAGCTGCAGGGCTTGGAAGTTTTCCCCCCTCTTTTAAGCACCAAGAGCTGCTCCCTCCCCTCTGCTCGGGTCTGGGATGGCTGTCGGTGGGTGGGAGCACGTAGTGACTCAGCCCAACGATCCCAGGGCTCGTCTCTCCCTTTCCAGGACTGGATCCCACTTCCCAGGACCTACCACTCGTCATGTGAGACACTTTGGCGAGCTTCTTCATGACGTTATCAAGTCGCGACTGAGTGCTGTCTAACTCGTGGGAGAAGTCGTCCAGCATCCTGGGGACAGAGAAGCACGGCACTCGTCAGCACGCAGCGCATCCCTTCGGGATTTCTCGGCGCGCTCACACATGCTGATCAAAACACTGATGCGATCAGTGTAGCACACCGCGGCAGAGAAAATGAACGTGTCCCAGTCCCCCAAAAGCACCCAAGGGGGGAAAAAAAAAACCTGCTGAAGCAGCAGCTCTGCTTTGGTGGAAAGTCATTTGGGACTCCTCATTGTCAGACTGGTCCCTTCTGCATGTTCGTGGCTAAGCTCTATGTACCCCTGCAAGGTGGGGAGTGGGGATTTTTCTCCTTTTAAGAGGCAAGTAGCATTTATAATCTGCAATTAGCAGAGTGGTTAGATAGATCTAGGTGCTAGCTTGGACTTTAAAACTCTCTTCTTGTTCAGGGCTTGCAGTTGAAGCTAAAATCTTGTTCCAGTCATGTATCAAGC
>NW_009623440.1:0-30335 GCF_000690535.1 Cariama cristata
ATAATAAAAACCAAAGAGTGCTAAAGATTTCCAAACTTAACTACTTTCTCCGTTCAACTCCTTCATCTCCTCGAAAAAACCTCCAAACAATCCAACTCAAAGCATCCCTCTTGACTTCACAGCTGCATAACCCCTTTGCTGGCCAAAATGAAGCCTATGCAGATTTTACATCCACACTTACATCTGGATAATGGAAGAAACTCCTACTTTTTAACAACCTTCTGGTCATCTTGATGCTACAGAACGGGCAATGAGTATATGATTGTTTTGCCTATGTAGGTCAGCCGATGGCCAAGCAGAGGGCTATGGCTGGGGAGGCTCATTTCACCCCACTGACTTCTGCAGGAGCGTGAGGCTGCCCTAATTGCCTGTGCCAGTGAGCCTCTTCCATTGCCATGAAAAGTTGTAGCTAGATGTTTGTTTAACACTCTGATGAAGCTTTTCGCTATCTTACCACTAATACACTGCAGAAAATGGAATCATTAGAGTACAGCAGCATTCAAATGTAAACATTTGAATAATTTACACTTCCAGTCAGCGTTAAATAAAAGGTTTTAATCTCCGATGGAAACCTGACAGTAAATATTCATTTCTAATTTTCAATAAGTAAACTTTATGACTTCTTAAAAACCTTTTTTTCCTGAAGTGTGATGGCAATTTTGACACTTGGGCACATCTGGGATTAAAATTTCCCTCTGGTCAACAGAACCATGAAGAGTCATTATAAAAATTAAAAGTTAGAAATAATTACAAATGTTACAGTTTTTAGCAATTTTGGGATCTTGATGTGCTACAACCAACAAAAGCTGTGTCTTTTCCACGAAATTTTCCTGAGGAATGTGAAAAAAGAACTAGAGGAAAGGAATTGCCTTGCTGACTGTGACCTGAGACTGGAAGGGTGCCAGCACTGAAATAATTTCGTGGTGGAGGAGGCAGCATTGAAGTTTCAGGAGTGTCATTTACAGGCACGGCTTTGGAAAAGAAGGTGAGAATTGCAGGGGGGAGTCAGTATCTGCAATCCATGGGAGCACCCAGTGTTCCCATGATAGATGTCTCTCTCAATTTCCACCACAAACTTTTATTTTCAAAGGTTTATGGGTCTGTAGTAAAAATCCACTCAGAGTTTACACTTGGTTTACACCAGGTCTCTGTCTACCAAAGTTTATTTTAACAACATTTTTATGTGGTTCTTCTTTAGGCAGCTTGAGTTGAATAAAACCCGATGAGCACTGGTTTCCAATACTACCACGTAGCTTTACCACTGGAATGATTTTTGTGGTCAATGAGATCAGGTGGGTCATAATTATAAACACAGGCTTCCAACACAATTAATGGGGTTTTTTTTCAGTGTGATTTTAGCACGTCGTTGTTGGACAGCAAGAGTTCCATAAAATGCGGAGATGCGATTGCACAGTAAATGTGTCTACGAGGTACTTCATCAGAGACCTGCTGCGTCTTGCCTTGCTTACCTGGTCCGGTGCTCTGTGTTCTACCGTGGCCACCACTGACATATGAAGCAATGGATTTGGGGAATAACCTTCTTTTAAATCTTATTCTGGTTACAGTGTTGGAGGTGCGCTTGTAGCCAGAAGATTGACGTGTAATGCCCCTTCCAGAGTTTGTAATTAGCAATTCTGCTCCTTTCTGATATATAAATGTCCGTACTCAAATATTGCTGCAATGTCGATTCTAGCAATGTTCATTTGTCTGAGTTTCAGGTTGGGCAACACAAAATTTCTTTTCATCTGCTTTGAATTTGTGAGCATTTAATGGATTGTGTGCTTTGAGTCAGAAGCTCTTGATCTGGCTTATCTGTGCTGATCAGTATTTTTTATACTGCATCACATCTTCTCTTATGAGCTTCCTTCTAAGGTATAATTGTTATCTACCAATCCTTTTATATTTCATTAATAAATAGATTTCCAGCCCTCCTTTGATCATTCCTGTCATCATTCTCTGAGCTCCTGGGATTTGCGCAATGCTGTTTTCTTAACGCGAAGTAACCAACGCTGCATTCAGCAGTCCAGAACAATCTTCATCATTAATTTATGTTCTTTAGGATAGTTCCTACAGAAACTTCTGTCTAATGTGACTGTGTGGTCCTGATTAACATCAGTAATCCCTGTGACAGAGTTGTTCAATAATCGCTATAGAAGAAGGGAAGAGAGAAGAGAAATAAAAAGTAAAATAATTTTTTGATTGTTCATGAGTAAAGACCGTCAAACTTTCCACAATGGATTTAAAACAAAAATAATGAAACTTTCCAAATCTCTTACGTTTAACTTTTTCCTGTGCCTAGGTTAGAAGGAATGTTTGTTCTTTGCATTAGTGGATTTTTACACGGTAATGAGAGAGGAAGGGAGAGGGAGGGGGACCACAAGGGATGGTCAGTTGGAGAAAACCACCAAAGCAGCCCCCTGCCCTTCTCAGCAGCCCCGCGCCTGCTCTCCTGCCTGGGAGTGCAGCGTTAAGGGTGAGAGTTTCATTACTCCCTTTGCACTTTTTGGCTATAAAAGTTTTTAGAGCGGACTGAAACCTGACACGTTGGAGAGGTTGGACCCGGCTAACTCATGAGGGGAGAGGACAGGGCTGGGGAAAGTCTCATTTGTGCCAAGGGCCCTTCGCACTGCCCAAGCATGGGCCCACGTTGGGGTAGCACATATCACCATCACTTCTACTAATTATGAGGGGGTTTGGCAGGAATCTGAGTTAGGGCGACATCCAAACAGTGACTGTCTCTGCCGGGCCCCACTGACGGAGGTTGGGCAGAGGAATGGATCAGGATGAAGTAATGTGCAGGACTTGTTCCCACGCTGCACATCAGTGTGCTCCACTGCTATGCTTTGCGATGTGGTACACTGACTGAAAAAAAAGAAAAAAAAAAAGTTTGAGAAACTTCAGTTTTCAAAAACCACTTCCTACATATATACATGTGTGTACATAAAATGTTTTATATGCATATATATCTGCAGTTCTGGGAGTGGAAAAGCTGCTGTTAGACTGTTGGAGCCGCAGTTTGGTGATACAGCCATAGGTATGCCGCAGCTGACTTTGCGTACGTTGACCTCGCAGGGATGCACGGCCATGCTGCATGATAATGTCCTTTGTGTTTGCCTCACCGCAAATGTACGGGAAAACAGCAGAACAAGAGGACTCTTGAATGCCCCTTCACATAGTCTTTACCGCTTTGCCATGCTCTGGTCCAGAGGAAAGCCCCCCAGCACTGTCATCAGTTGTCTGTGGCAGTCGTAGAATGGAGATGGGCATAAAATATTGCCTCTTAGCACTAATCAACACTGGCTTTGCTGCAGAAAATATTTGACTAAGCCAAGGTACTGGCTAAGCCAGCAGCACATCTTCTTTTCTCTGTTTTCTGGTCTCTTCTTGCCCTTCTGTTTCCTGGCATTGTGGAACTAGAATATACGTTAGGAAGGAAAGACGTGTGAATTGTTTTCCTTTTAGAGCAACTTGCCTTTATTGAGATGCATTTGTTATCCTGGACTCTTGTGAAGCACCTTGCCCTTTTCTTGCTCTCTTTTCCATTTCTGTCTCTTCTTCATCCCTAACTTTATTTTCTCTTTATTTTCCTTCTCAGTTTTTCTTTTTCTTTACATCTTCTTCCTTTCTCTACTCATGCTCATCCTTCTTCTCATCACTCACTTGATTTAAGGTAAGGAGAGCACATGCGAAGAGAATTGCCATGTACAAAAGTTAAAGATATATATGGGATCCTTCATAATGCGGTTCACTCAGGCTGGTGATAGTGAAAAGGTATGTTTTCCCTGAGCTTGCCAGCAGTGTAAACCATTCAATTGATAACATAATACGTTTTTATGGTCTCTGTATAGCGATTTTCCATTTAAGTGTAAGTTAAATTGATGAATTCACATAGAGGAATAGAGGAAAGTTTTTCCTTTTTCTTTTGTAGTATAAATTCTACATGAACACTCCTGCCCTCCATTGTGAGTGGGTTTTCCTCCCAGCCATACATGAAATGTGCCCTTAGGTTCTGTTACAAATAGGTTTACACTGATGTGTATGGCTGCTATAAGCATTATGGTCTTGATCCTGCACTCATTGAAATCAATGGCCGTGTTCTCCTTCCCTGCAACAGTGCGAGATCAGAGCCTGCAGGTCGCTTTGAGAATACAAAGACCTCATGGCTCTGGTTTTGGATGCTCTTACATCTATTTTGTGAATATTAGTTGTTAGTTGGGTCTACTCTATCTGATATTCTTTTCTTGTGACACACAGCATTCACATTTTGGTGCTTGCCCAAGCAATTACTTAGGAATTTTTCTTTGTAGGCTATCCAATTACAGAGTTTCTAGTCTTGTTCCTGTTGGCTTGGGAGATCTGTTACTTGAGCTGAGATCTTTTCCCTCCATGAAAACTAAGCAGCACTTTTGCTAGGTGGGTTATAGAAGTGGGGTCTTCCACAGAAATAAGAGTTGCTGCAGGGAATGGCATTTGCTGTGCAGTGGGTTACATATTTTCTCAGTAACTTTGCTGGTTGGAGTGCCTGGCTTTCCCATGAAATGTAAAACATGACCATTTGTGCTCTCTAACAGGATCTAACGACAGTTTCAAAGTGTCTGGTCACATTTCAATGTGGCTAAGCTATAATTCACCCGTCTAAAATACATTAATCAAACATATTTTCTGCACTCTGTTTCCTAACGAGGACTCACATATTTATTTTCTGTACCAGCACTGCTATATTTCACATGAATCCTAATATTTCAATAGTCAGTAAGGAATCCTCATTCGTATGGATTTGAGCTCCACTTGGCTGAAAAGTGCTATTAGAAGTAAGGGGCTGCATGTTTACACAGTATTAGCTAAGATCTTGGATTAATCTTTGCCACGCTTCATGATGAGCTAGCCTTGGCATGTCCATAACCACAAGTTTCAGAGCATCAAATGCCAACTGCCCTACGCCTGTGAGCCCCGTTTTGGACTCCAGTTCACAGGAACATCTAAGCATATGCTTAAGTCTGTTCTACACAAGCACATGATGAAGTCATTATTATTCAGAATAGCTTTTTAACCATTTTTATAATGGGCTTAAATTTTAGGGCATAGTGAAGTAACTCTCCGAACTTGGATGTTTTCTCAGTGGTGAGTTGAAGCATCACATCTGGCAACATCTGCAGCATCTGGGCTGGAGCAGAAACAGGGGGATGGCAACAACTGTCCCAGACTCAGCATGCGGGTGGGTTCCTAAGGATGCTGCTTAATTGCCTTGCCCCTCTACCCCTCGAACAATACTGATTAGGGAAGGATGAGTTCATTTTCTGATAACAGGTGCTAACACGTTCTTAAAAATGAAAGCAAAGTCACAAACATTTGTCCTGAGGCTTGTGAAACTTTTGACCCAGCCCCACTTTAATGGCACATTTGCCATACAGGGGTCTCAGGGTTACCTTCCTGAAACCTTCTGTGCTGTCTCTATACCCGAGCCATGCTGGGAAGTGGGTCACTCCTTTGTTTTTAGAGTGAGAATCAAGCTTTGCAGCATCTTTGGCATACCAATAAACCCAGCAACAATAAAAAGGAACAGTGTTCATTATACTGCTGTGTGGGGAGTTTCTTTAAGAGTTGGGCCCTAAATGGTTTTTAATCCCAGGATGCACTGATTGTGATAATGTGGAGAGGCAAACCAAGCATCAGTTATAAAATCATTGCAAATATGAGCGGAATAAAAAACGGTCAAAAGGATCTTGTTACAATTTCTGCTTATTCCATAAGGGTTTAAGGAAAGTAAAATAGGCAATGATTTTGTTTGGGACTTGTTTATGAAAGATTACTTTTTGTATAGGTAAGTCAAAAGGTTAAGGAAGTAAACAGAATTTAAATACAGTCAGTTTTCGTAATTTTTTCTGTTGTTTGCCTTAACTGCTTCCTAACATCATAAAAAAGCCTGCAGCACTCAGGTTTAAAGAAAAAAAAAACCAACCTCAAGCCAACAACAAAAACCCGCACCAAGCTGGCTTAAAGAAGTAAAAGCTGTAAAATGTAAGATATGGCACACCTATAAAATATAATTTTGCTTTTCAGCCTGCGAAAGTGCTGTAGATCTAAAATTACAATAAATCTCCAAATGTCCGGCATTGATTACTTCAAGCCTGTGGCTTTAATGGACAACAGAGCAGCACATTATGATGCTATGATTAAGGAATTGTGGAAAAGAGTGAGAGTGATTTTGGACTTTATTTTGGCACCTTGCAGAGCTCAACGTTACCACAATTATTGGTTTTCTGAAATATGTCCCTATGCATTATTCTGATCAGATTACTTGCATTGCACAATCCTCTGGTGAATAACAGGACAATAGCACAAAATAAATCTCTCTCTGAAATTTAATCTCCATGTCTGTAGACTGGCAAGAAGAACATCCACATCCCTCTGATAAGAAGTTGTATATTTTCCTGAACGGTGGTATATTTTTGTTTTATAATTGTCCTTAATGTAAATTCTCAAGCAAGAAAGCAGTGATGTCAAAGATCTCCAAGGAAAGAAGGGTTGAAATATGGGTAAAGTGTTCCCATAAGCTCAGCATGAAGAAACCCTAATTTTCTTAGTAAACTACAGGGGCGGGTGAATTCGGTGGCTTACAGAAATCATTAACCTTTCCCCTATTATTGGTTCTCAGTGTAATTTGTTTGATAGTCTTCTTCCTCAGTGAATAGTAGTCCAGCTTATCAGCTAATAAAATATCCTTTCGTACTTGTGCAATGTTTGGCGCATTGTGGCTATGATACAGATGACAGTAAAGCAAAATTACCTGCTTTTTTTGAGGTACACTTCTAAGCCAGGGATTGGAAAGAAGCTTATATTTATGGACTGAAGGGTGAGCGTGTGTTTATTATTGCTCATCCACTGAGCTCCATGGACAAGCTAGAGAATAATTGTGATATTAAGAAAGCAGAAAATATGCTGAGTTTTAAGCACTTGGCTTTCACTTGCATGGGTTCAGAAATAAACCTTCATAAATGTGCAGATGCTTACGAATCCTTGAGACACCCATTAAAGATCCTTTACCTTGCATCAAGATCAATATATTTAGGTGGGTACGTGAGGGCTTGCATTAGTATAACTGACTTGCCAGTGGCTGGTCTTGGATGGGTGTCTGCAGCTGCAAGTCTTAGGTGTGAATTCTGTTAGGGCAAATTTTCTGCAAACTTGCTGGGTACCCTGAAAGCTGTGGTTTGCCGTGCAGCTCTGCGAGCGGGGTTGTTAGCATTGCTCAACGGCTGCTGGGTCTGCCTGTGCAAAGTGCCGAGTTCCCTGTCAGGCTGGCAGACCCTCTCCTTTTGGCTGGGAATCTCTCCCCCAGGCAGCCCGAGCTCGCTCCCAACTCCGGGTACAGGCTTGTGCAGCATGTAAACCATCACTAGCAGGCGGTGGCAGAGCCTGGGTGGCATGCCGGGGCACCGCGTTAGCCTTTCGCCTCTGCAGAGCCGAGTACAAGCCGAGGCTCAATTCACAAGTGAAAATTGGACTTGGGAAATTCATTTTAGTGTTCATGCCTTTCTATCATGAAAACTGCTACTCAGGTGGGCATGACTGCCAATTCCGCTCGGAAGCGCTCCAAGGCTGGGGTGGAGCACTGGACATTGCCAGTTGAGATGAAGATGTATTGGCAGAGGCATGGGTGGAAGTTCACCCAGCGACTGCTTACATGATCCTGGCTCTGTTCCTGCTATGCTATCCATCCTGGTACTTTCAGTTGCTAAATAAACTCAACTGGAATAAAAGTTGGCTTTTCTGTACTGTGTGCCTATTTCACACAGAAATTATGGAAAAGATGATTGAATTTGTGTGGTTCAGGACTCAAGAATAAAATACATGTTAAATTTAAACAGAGATCATTAGGACCTATAAGTTGGCACTGCTTGAAGGAAGCACTGTCCAACAGTACTGCGTTGGTTTGCATCTGGTGAAGTCCTGGCCTTTGCATTATATGTGTGTGTCTATAGTGCACATACATATAGAGTAGCCCCCTTTTCCGTGCCATTTGGGAATAGGTGAGCTGCTGTGTGTCGTGCCCCAGGAGCTCTGTGAATGGCGATGCGGAGCACTGTGCGTGCTGCTGCTGAGAGCATCCTGCCACATCTGCAGAGGTCAGAGCAGCTGCCAGAGGCAATTCTTGGGTGACTTTGCTCTGATTTAACATTGCCGCAAAACAGAGAGCTAAAAGATGCCTGTCTTCAGTTCTTCTACTGACCTAGTGTGGGTTTGGAGCTTAAGCTGATCCATAATTAGTTTCTCATCTGTGACTGTAGCGTGATGCTCTCTCTGGCACACAGAATTTCCGTTCTATGTCTTTCTCATCCTTCAAATTGATTTTTTTCCCTCTCTGTGTCTGCTTACTTTGTTTCCAACAATATTTATCAGTTTGGTTTTTTTCAATCAGTATTTTTATCAGTTTTCAAATTTTGCTGGTCAAGAGTACTGTAAAACATCAGTTTGAAATAGTTTTGCTTACACTATCTCAAAAATTCCAGTTAAAAATCTAGATAGTGTTTTCAAGCTTGTTGAACCCTGCATAGTTTAGCATTAATTGTCATAGACTCTACCGAGAACTGATCAACATTTCTCTTCCTCCTCCCTTCCCTTCCCTTCCCTCCCCTTCCCTCCCCTCCCTCCCCTCTCTCTCTTTTCCTACTGCAGTGATTTAGGCTCTTTCCAGACTTTATTGTAGCTGCACACGATGCTGGTCCGCAGCTGGAGGAGTGGCCGTGCCTGTCCCCGGACGTGCCTGCATGGTGCCGAGTCTCCAGATGCGCTTGCACCCGCAGAGTACCACACAGCACTGCCTTACACCACTGTCATTCTTCATTCTAGTGAGAATTAGCTGTATTTGAGACTGGAAAAGCTCAATCTGAACTGTTTTCTCCATGTCATTTTTTAGATATAGTACTGTGAAGAGGCAATGATGAAGAAGAGGAGCGACAACGCTCAATTTTACCTCTTCCAGGAGTGCTAATGGTGCCAGCCAGAGCAACCATCTCTTTATTCTCTGACTCTTCTGGCCTGGAAAGGTACCAGCTGATGATGTTTTTCCATATGCAGTGCAAGCAGCGTGACATTTATGTAGATCAAATCCTGCTCCCTTTAAAGTCAATGGTGGTTTTGCTCTCATTTTTAGTGAATCCAAGGTTTGATGGTTTTATATGGACCAGGTGAGGATACTAAAGCACTTGGTGGGGCTATGCGAGTTTCAGTGACACTTGGATTTGTCCAAGATCCGCATTCACTTTGTCTGTTCCAACATTGCACAGGTTTACGTGCTACCTATGTGTGTGGAAGCATCCAGGCATCTCATTGTCCTTGTAGAGTGGGAAATCTGCCTCGTTTATTCTGCAGAATAACATTTATCCTACAGAGTAACATGTATCTGTAACCAACACAAGTTGGTTATCAAAGATTAGAAGAGAATGGTTTTAATCAATCGAGTGAGTTTAAAACAAAAAACTGAGAAGAGGCCTTTTGTATCAGGAAACTGCAACTTGTTTTGTTAAGTTAGCAAAGGTGTTGCAGAGTGAAATGCTGCTCTGCTAAAGTTGATGGTAAATCCTCCATTCACCTCAACAGGATAGAATTTCAGATGCTGAATTTCTAGGAAAAAAGAAACACTGTAAGTAAATATATCAGCATGTTGCAATACATGTGACCTGACCATTGCTTTTCTAGTTGTTTTAGGTTACTGCCTTGTTCATGTCAATGAAAAATCTTTAATTGATATTCTTTATAATTATATCTTGGTTTATCTTAGAGATGAGCCTTCAATGAAGGAAGGTAATATTTATTCCTTCAAATTATTTTAGCATTTTATAATGGTAGTTTACTGGTCATTAAAGAAGAAATTGAAACTTAGAACCAAAGGGAAAATGTCTAACAAAAATGTACGTGTTGAATTTCAGTACTTTGCAGTGCTTAGCATTAATGTCACTTAATAACAGCTTGACTTCTGTGAGGAGTTCACTGGCAAATATTGAAATCACAGAGAACTCTATGCTTAGTTTTGTCGTAATTTCTAGTTAAATGTGTTTCACAGCATTTAAAATGTTCAAGGTTCTTTATTAATCTTGTTTTCTAAAATAGCCAACGTGGTCTGAAACTTAGATATTCCCAGCGAAGGTTTTAGTAGAAATATTTTATAAGTTCCCAAAATCAAACAGAGAAAGCGGACGCTTTAAAAAAATTCAGCTCAGGGAAGTGAAATAGTTTTTTAAGATCTTAATTTCCAAAGTCTTAGAAAGCTTGTATACTTTACAATTCTTAATTTTAATACAAATACTTTACTAATTCTTAAGAATTAGGTAATTAAATGGCAAAAGACACCTAGACTTTATATGTGGGTGCAGGCAGTGGAACAGTCTTGAAAATGCCTGAATATGGCAAGAGACAACATACATCAGTGAAATGCAGGCAACGTGATTGGCATGTCTGAATGAGGAGGAGAAGACCTTCAGGAGAGCTTCCTGGTGGGTGTCCTCCACCCCCTTGTCTCAACAGCTGCTATCAAAATGCCTTTTTTGTCCAACTGTACACTCAGACATTTGTGCAAGATGTATGTCCTAAGTCCTCAGATTTTGTATGACGTCAAAAAAAATGTTAGGGGTAATTTAGCAGCAAAGCAGAAGCAGAAGTCGTGGGGTTTTTTTTTTTGGTACGCAACATGTCGTAGTATGAGTATGGGGCATTTCTGTCCAGGCATAGTTGCAGAGATGGAAAGAAGAAGGAAGTGGAACAGGTTCTCTCCTTATAAAGCCTGTTTGATATACAGAGAGACCAGATTTAATAAATATTGATTGGCTTAAAATGCCAAAGAGGTTGCTTAAATGAAAGGACAATGGTTGGTTCGTTGTGATGGTCATTCTCATTTTATGTTTTGAGGCAAAGTAACAGTTGACAGTTATGCATTTTGGACTCAAGAGAAGGAGCTTCTTACCAGCCTGACTCCTCTGGCATTTGAGTAATCATGCTTTTTACTCACCGTCTCACTCTTCTAGGCCTTCTACGCATCTATAAATTAACCAAGGCCAAGCTGTGAGAGGTGTGCTAAGGCTGTGTTGGATACATGTCCTCGTTATTGCTTCCAACATTTCCTAGGGACATTTCATGCAGGCGGTCAGAAAGGGGACACTGACCATGAGCGGGATGAAAGAGCATGGGCAGCATGCCGGGAGAGTTCTTGCAGCTGTGGGGGCACGGAAGAGCTGCCTGTGGATGGCACTTGATGGCATACCTCTCCTCTGCAGGCAGGGATGGGGCTTAGTGGGAAGCCCGGAGCTATGATCGCCTTGGCCACAGACCAGCTGAAGCCCTTGAGATGGTTGACTTCAGTGACTGGGGATCAAACCTGCAAACATGGAGCTGCTCGTGTGCCAAAACACACCTCGTCTCGACCCGCTATGACTCTGAGCCGAGGTCACAGCAAATCCCGACTGTCCGTGGCTGCGGGCGAGGGGACTGAGATGAGAAAACTGCCAGCAGGCTTTGGTGCTGATAATGGTACTTAGCACTGCAAGGTCAGGTAGGTAGCTGGCTTTGCTCTCCTGCATTGTTTCAGAAAGGCTTGGTAAGGGCATTGTGAAAATCTGAAATAAAGCAACTCCCAAGTACTACACAGACACTAATTCCCCCATAATTTGGTCATATTTTAATTTCCGTTTCATCAGAGGACAAAAAGAGGAAAACCAGAGGTAGTTTATCAATAGTCAAGCATCAAACCGATGACAAACCTGACTCGCATTTGGGCTGTCCGTCGAGCGCTCCGTTACCTTGGCTGTGCTGATTTCTCCAGCTTTATATCCCTGGTTTGGCGCTCCTCTGCCCCGTCTTTGCCAAGGCAGGATGCGAATCTCTTGTGCAACGCCCCGAGAGCTAGTTTTTTAACAAAATCTACCGTGCAAAATGAGATCTTTCCATGTTTCCTCAAATGTTTATCTTTGGCAGCTTGTTCGTTCCTTGTCCCTGAGTTTCAGTTAGTCATCGAGAAGCAATGAGCTCATCGGAAGTAAACAGGGCTTATTTCTGCACGGCGCTGCCGGAGCTGCCCGCCCAGCATCCCTTTGTACTACCAAAGGTGGCAAAACATTCCCGACATTTATTTTTTTTTTTCTGTAAACACATCCAAAAAGGGAAAAAAAAAGAACAATGCGGAGAGGTGGCGAGCGGTACGTCCACCCAGACAGTTTAACCCTTGGGTCAGCGTGTTTGTATTTCACTTATTGGATTGTTAATAGATTTTCTTCATTTGTGCAAGACATTGTGAATGATGTGCTGAGGCCTTTCTATTACTTCACCGCCGGCGCCCGTGGTCCACCTGTAAGAAGATAGCGTTAAAAGCTGCTGGAGTTTCTACCTCTTGACAACATCCCAGCTGTAGACTAGCAATAGCAATCCTCCCGTGGCAGTTTTAATTATCGGCCCCGGCGATACCATCAGTAAGTGTGTAATTACGTGTCACTTTCCTGGCTGTTGGGTATGAAAAGTGGAACCAGTGAGATGATGATCGTTGAAGCTGTAGACTCATATTTAAACAATTCAAAATGTGTAACTGGCAGTGTCATTAAACAGAGAGAGTCTGACCCCAGCTGTCAGTTACTTTTCCTTATGCAGATTTTTTTTCATGCTGTCTGTCAAAAGAGCTCCATGGGCTGAGATGGGACAGAAGAGGCAGCGTAATGCAGAAGTGCTGCTCTCCTCCGCTCCCGCCGAGGTGGTCTTTTACCCTAAATAAATACTACTGGAGAGATTGTAAATAAACGACCGACCCCGCAGGAAATTATATAGACTTTGGCAATGGATAAACAAAGGAAGACTATCAAACAGATATTCGACCCTTCAAGAAATATGAATAAAATCTGACTCATTACCCTGAACTTAAAGAACAAGGCTTATGGTAATTTGGGGGATTCATTATTGAAGGATAAAAATGGAATCATTTTCATTTCTCCGTTTCTGCCAAAAAATTATTGAAACCATGGCAGATAAATGAATAACCTTCAGGTTATTATTATTATTTAAATGCATATATGTATACACACACACATATATATTTATATATATGTGAGACACACATCAACACGCACACATATCTGCGTAAGCAATAACAATTTTTGAATGTTACTTTAAAAAAATATTAGGATATGAATCACTTTTTCACTTTAACTTCAAAGTCAGCAGATGTTCAAGGTGTGCAAAGTACTAGAAACTTGTCACCTGGCCAATATATGCTAAACAGATGGAAAAAATAAATATATGTGCATAGAGTCGTGCAAGTAAAGAATATTTTTTCTGCAAATAGAGTCAGAAATTTCTAAAACGACAACTCTTCCCTGACTGAAGAGAGGCACACTTGTTTGACTGGGAATTTGGAACTGGCATTCCAAGAGTTAATTTTGGAAACACAAGCAAATAAATGAAGCAGTACTTAAAAAAAAAATAAATTAAAAAGTAAATCGGAGGTTAAATAAACATTAATCTGTGAAGGGAGAGAAAAATGTTTCTTTAATTTTTAAAATGTTTGCATTTCTCAGAATAAAGCAAAGTTACAGTTGCAAACAAATAACATTATCTCATACCCGTAAGACACCTTCATTTAAAGCTTTGGAGTTCACATTGACTCCGGCAGCAGCAGTGGAAAAACAGAGACACACTGGATGCTCAGCCTTTGAAAAGGCACTGCATCACACCTACTCTTGCAGGTTTTAAGGAGAAATGTATTCATTTTGTGCGTGTTTTTCTACATATCTGTATATAAAAGCTTTGCATTTATTTCTTGTTTCAAAGACAATGCTACAGACCAGCGCATACGGTAGTGTAGGCTATATTAATTGCAGCAGTACTTTCATACTTGAAAGTAATAAATAGGCACATATTAAATCCTCTAAGGATTAATTTGTATTTTATCAGCTGTGAAAAGGGCAATTTTTTACATATCCAGACTTAAGAGGTAGCCCTATTAGACCTTCATTTGAAAACAAATTCTGCATATATTTTGTACCAGGGCTTTTTATTTTCTTTCTTTTTCTCCCTTTTCTCTTTTTCCTGTCTTTTTAAAAGCATTTCTTGTAGCAAGTGGTTATGTAATTTAATGTAGCGGAGGAAATGAGCTGTTGTGTCGTGGACAAACACGGCTTTGTAAAGCTCTACCTCCTATATATTTGTGTAAGCAGCTAACAGAAAGCCCAATAGAAAATGCCACACTGTAACGTGTTAAGTGTCTCACTTTTCTGTGACATTTGAAATATACAGTGCTTAAGGTCATTCAGTTTTGGTGCATACATATTAATATCATTGCAGATATCTTTATAGTTATATTTACAAATTATTTGCTGTTGCCACTAACGAATAGTTGCAGGGGAGCCCTCCCAGACACAGTGCTGTAGCAGGCAGTTATGCGGAGCCAGTTTTTGCATGCCAAACAACCATTTTTCTTTGTCTTTCATGGACTCGTCTGTAGGGTTGAGTATTTTCAAGTTCTGTTTCTGTCCTACTTGCATGTTAGCTGCAGGCAATCTGCATCACAGGGAGGAGGCAGTCCCTTGGGGAGGGCCCACTTTTCTGCATTTAGTTGGTTGCTTTGAAAGCCAAGGATGCTAAAAAAATTAGCTCTCTTTTAGGAGTGTTGGGTGACTTGTGCACAACAAACAGATTTGTAGTTGAAGGCTCCTGTGCTACTTTTTTTGTTGTTTTTTGTTTGTTTTTTTTTTTGAAGGAAAGAAGACAAGTTGGCATTTTTAAAGGGACACTGAACACTTAATCTTTGCCCAAAATCGAGAGGTGCTTCCAGCAGACGAGGGGTGTTGGAGCTGCTGTGTGTATCCCATATGAGGTGGTGGAACCTCCCTTGCCGTGGGTAAGAAGAAGGAGCAAAGCAACAAAGTGACTTCTAATGCTTTGCAGAACTGCCTGTATCCTGTACTTTGTCCGTTTACGTGGGATTTTCCGCGTGCTTTCACGTGTGTGCTTGGTCATTGCAGTTAAAGCCGGTTGGGGTGCACTCACTGTGGCTTCCCAGTTTGCAGTCTGAGGGGCCAAGGGTAGGACTTTCTTATTCCAGTGCCCCTCTGGTTTTCGTACCTGTCCACCAGAGCCCAACTCCTCCCAGCTCCAGGATACACCTCGCTGCCAGTTCTTCAAGAGTTCACTAGTCCAGAACTCCATGAAAATTTTCATTAACCCTTTTTTATAGATATGAACAGTCAAAATATTGGCTCACAAGTTATTTTCTCTGTGCATTTCAAGTCAAGGCAAAGTTTTCTTTAGAAGTGTAAGATGTACAAATGAACACTGTAAATTTTTATTATCTTCTTGCTTTTCAAAATGCACTGCACATTTCCAGTTGATCTGAATTCTTCTTTTACAAAACTGAGGGCGGTCTGGGAAAAAGTTTTGGTTTCTACGGGCTCTTGAAACAAATCTGTTGCTATCATCTTTGCTGTTTCTGTCTGGGTGCTCAGTGCTTATTTGAATAGCAAGGTGATCTTAAATAAAGCAGTATCATAGGCATGATCTGCAGTGATGGTGACCCCATGAGTTGTTCAAGCAGTGTGACAGCTGATGGACTATTCTGTGAAATCGTTGTTCAGTTGTGACCTCTGGTTCTCCTCTCATTGTCAAATCACCCGAATTCACACTTACTGTTGGGACCCACTAAATAAGATAGTATCAGCATTGTGACCCTTCTTCTTACTGTTAACTATCAATGCAAAATTCAGAGAAATATCTTGCTAATAACACCAAGCACTCCAGGATTTTCTGCTATTTTAAAGCAGTATCCAAATATGGTTATGGGAAGATAACTATTTTTGCCTTATGAGATCAGCACAGTCATTTCTGTTTTGGTATCAAAAGAATACAAACATGTTGCAGTACCAAGATAGTAATTTTGGATATAGTGGAATAAAATCCAGTGGACTGTGGGGCTGGCGGAGTATTTCCTGCGTGTGATTTCAATAAGGAAGTGGAGATACAATAAGACCTGTTCTGCAATGGAAGAACAGCCAACTGTCTCGTGATGATTACTGCCCAGCTTCAGATAGAAGTTTTGTGCCTGCACAAAGACTGAAGACAGCAATACCCTCTGCAGAATTGCCACTGATGGCACTGGGAAGTCAGTGGGCAGCAGGATAGGAGACTATCAAGGTCGAAACCCCTGAAATATAGAGAACAAGATTCTGGTTTTATCTGATTTAAAATAAGGTGAAAAACAATTATAGTGGCTAAATCGCATGAATGCGGTCAGGTTAGCACATACCTGATTAAGAAAAGCAGGATTTCTCTCAACAGGGTTGACCTGGGATTGCTAACTTGTTTTCATTTTCTTTGGTTTTAATGTGTTGATAATTGCTGCACTACGATAATCGCTAACTACATTGGCTTAATCATAGATTTTCTTCACCACCTTACTTTCTTTCTTATTAGATTGGACCAACATGGTAGTGCCTTATGAATGCTTTAGGACAAAATGTACAACTTCGTTGCTTTTTCAAAGAACTATATTCAAGTAGACATGACTGAGCAGCTGTGATGGCTTATTGCAGCGGTGCGATGCTCCCTCTGTGTCTGCCCCTCAATGGGTGATCTCCCTTTCTGACTTTGTCACCCTTCCCAAAGCCATGGCTTATTTCTTTCTCAGTTTTAACTCCTAGCAGAATGCACTTGGATGCTATCATGATGGTTGCTCTATGGCAAAGAATAGTAAACAATAAATCATCTTAGCTTAATATTTGAAAACTATCCTGAAATTATGAAGCAGGAGAAGTACTTTGTTTACCACAGTGGAAACCTATTAGGCAAGAACCCTTGGTGCATGGAACATATATGCTTTTAACAGTTTTAATCCTTTATCAATTATTCATATGTGAAGGTTTTTCTGTATTTGTACAGTTTGTTGGATGGAATAGCAAGCATGCCTTTATTTGTCTAACAGTTTTGTTCAAACTATATCAGATAAGATATTTAACACACCCGAACATATTTAATTTAAGAAATAAAGAGCTATTCTATCTGTGGGGTTTTACACATCATTCTTCTTTATTACACCAGGTTTTGCTCATCATACCATGTTCCTCCTCAGAGGACAGAGACAAATAACCATTCTCCGCAAGGACAATGTGTGTGTTGAATGCATTTTAAATGCTGCACTTTGTTATGATTGCAACCAACATTTTAAATATGCTGCAATCAAATTCCAAAATGACATGAGAAAAATGACATCAGAGAATAAATCTATTAGGCTGCTAAGGCAACAGGAATGTTTGAGCTGGAACATACTTAGCTTGAAAGTTAAAGATTGAGTACAATGTTTATTTTATTTGCTTAAGAAAGGCAAGCCTAATTCATCCCTGTTGTGGAAATCAATGGAGTTACAGTATAAATATACTCTTCAAATATATTTGGCATATTACATGAGTTAAATAGCATTACCTAAATATAGTTTAGCTTTTAAACAGCACACGAGATTACTGATTTACTTTTACATTGTGCTTCGTTTGTTTAAACTATTCAAGGGTCTCACCCATGGCGTACATAGTAATTCTGCCTATAGGCCTGGAAGAGGGAAACCAAAGTCAAACGAGCTTCCCGGTGGAAGTCGTACGGCTGGCAAAGGCTGAGACAGCTGATGTGGTGCCTGGCTGCATAGGTGGAGACTGCAGCAACATTGTGGGTCAGATGCCTATAGCCCATTTTATACTTTTCTAATGTACTTGATGCATTGCAGGAATGAGATCCTAGCATATGCGCATTGTATTTAGTCATGGTGAAATGAGGGATTTTGGAGATACCTGAATAAACAAATTTCTCATTGCAACTGTTTTGATCTATTCTGCAAAAGTCCTGCAGCTTTTAAGTTGTGTTTGGGACAGGGTTTCTTCTAAGCAAGAACAGGAATCTGCGGAGGAGCAAATGTGCTGGGGTCAACCTTATGGCCAAATCCTTTCCTGGTGTTCTGATGGACCAGACTCCTGTGTTTTGCACCACGTTTCTCATAAATGAGCTTCCAGCTAGTCTAGAAAGTCCCTTGAGTGGTCCTTTATTATATCATGGACTATTTCTTTGTGTTTCTTACTGGTATAGAGGAACATGAGCTGTAGGATGAAAGATCTTGGAGAAAAAAAAATCCCATGGAGCTTCTTGCTAAGAATGGTTTGGGTTTTGAGAAGGAAACATTTTTATCCTAGTAGGATCACCCATCCCTGGGGTCTAGTAAATAGTTTGGAAATTTCTGTGCCGAGTCATACTGCTTTCTGACTATGCATTAAAGTATTAGCTCCTGTTACTGTTGTTATGAATATTCCTTATATATCTTCCTGAAAAATTCCCCTTAAAGAAAATAAATGATGTCTTACATTCAAAGTTCTTAAGTGAGCATGGCTGGGATGACAGATTTAGCTTGTCTTACATGAAAAAGATAGTAGGAAATAAGGTGGTACTCAAAAATGGGATTTGTTTGCCTTCAAAATTGTAGCTCTAGTTTTCTCCGAAGAGCTGGAGCTGAGCAGGTGTTGCCTAGGTAGGAAAATTTCACTTAAAGATCTCTGAACTGTCCCAAACTGAAGTCCATTCTCATCCATAACGTAATTTAGCCCTTGACAGATATATAGAGCTCTTGTAGCTTTCTGTTCTTCACAAAATCTCCTGAGCTTCAAGTCTCACTGACCAGATGGGTTGTAATTTGGCCTCTGACACGGCGCGGTCCTGCTGGAGGGTGCAAATTACCTGAACTGACCAACGCCGAGGTCACACTCCCATCTCCTTGAAGTCATTTTCTTTTTTTCAGACTCCTACATTCCATTTCCCAGCACGAGAATCTCTGTTTTCTGCATTTTGAATAATGCACAGTAGCGAGACGTGGAATACTTATCCCCTCAGAAGTCAGATATTATATTTAAATGTCTTAAGCCTCTGCTGAACATCAGTCATAGGATTGATTTAGCCTTAGCAATATCTGACTCCACAAGTAAGATGCTGAGATTGCCCTGTGTAGGGTAGATTGAAATACTTTGTAGTATGTCAGATGTCGGAAACAACAATGCATGGCATATAAATGTGCTTAATTAAGGAGAGTCTTGAGTGCTTTTCCAGACCGAGATCTCATGGCAGAACAAATATTGATGCATGTTTTCCATGCCTTAATTTTTTGGGCAAAATAAAAATGGAATAAAGGCATTTTAGAAGAACTCCATCCACCCACCACCTTCCCTAAAGCTCTTACTTCCTCAGACCCTTATGCCTGAGCAGATGGTGTGAATTTGCTTTATTTAGGGCCAAGTGTGGGAACTTTTGCTCTTGTAAGTAACAAAAAGTACAGAGAATTTTGTGTTAGCATTTTCCCTTTCTTCTCTATTTTAATTGAACTATGTTCTCCTTGCTGCTCGGACATCTATCTGAGCTCCAGAAGAAAAGGAGGGGAAAAGATATATAGAGTGCATCTAATTCTGGGAATTACTGCCTTTTCTTAACTTAGGTGAGAAGAAAGGATTGCTTCTGACTGTTTTCCTCTCCAGAAGAAGTTTTCTTTGCTGGGTCCTCCGTGCAGCCCCTGTGGCACGGCCGTACCAATAACCACCAGGGCAGCAGCGTGTCTTGCAATGAACAGAATTTACCCTTTCACCTTCACATCCCCCTCCACTCTTGTATACAGCTTATTTTATTTTCTTTTTTCTGCAGCAGAAGTAATTTTTTTCAGGTGCAAAAAGGAGTCTTTCATTTTCCCCGTCTTAAGAAAAAAGTTAGAAAAAATACGCTTTCCTTACTGAAAGGCAATATTTTGCTTTTAGCACTACTTTATGTGCCGCGTTTTTTAGCTCCTCTAATCTTAAATTCAGTACATGAATGGATGGATAATTTCCTCCCTGTCAGTTTTTTCATGCTTCTGAATTATTTACTACTCCCGCAACTTGTAGATGCGAGTCCACTTATTTCTCACTGAGCTGGAGCCGTGCGAGAAGCTCCCCTTCACCCACTGTCCTGGGGGGCTGCCCCTGTGCTGCTGGGGCTGGCGAAGCCCCGGGGTGCCAGGCATCCTCGGAGGGATGCCAAGGCAGGACCCCCCCGGCCTCCTGCAGAACCCGGTCCTTGAGTAACACAGTCTGAATCCAGCTAATTTGTCTTCATCATTCATATCTCCCAAATCCTGAATCATTTTGGTTGCCCTCCACTGCACCTTTTCAATCTCCACAATGTCCTGTCTGTAATATAGTGACCAGAATTGCACACAATATTTCAAATATACTCCCACTAATGTCTTATATAAAGTAGTACCAGAATAACTTGCACTGATTTATAATCCTTACCAATATATATATTTGTTTAGCTGCTGTTGTTGGTTTTTTTATTGCTGCCAAATACTGAACATATGTCTGGTGGTCTGAAGGCCTGTTAAAGACAATGAATGAATCACATTTTCTACATGACAAAAGAAAACACCTTTATTTTTTATCATTGTCTAGCTTGAGTGGTGATAGAAGATAAATTGAAACAACAAAAGGAAAAGAGAGTTTAGGAAAGTCAAGTAATAAGGTATCAGGTTATAAATGAAGTCTTCCAGTGCCTGAAGTTAAAAAGTATCTACAGGCACATCACACTTCTTAAAAAACAAATAAATCACCCAACAGGGTGATGATGATAATAACGTCCTGTTTAAAGTAGGGAAGCCTATCCCACCCTTTGGGGAGGATGCAAAGCATACGACAGAAGGTAAACAGGAATTTTTCACGCTTTTTGGCCACAGGAACGCGCAGTGCAATATGTGATGCTAATGCACAGAGTAACCCTTTTTGGGGTGTTGGTGGTGCTCTATTTGTAATGGTGTTGGGAGCGATGGCTTCTTAATGGAAATGAGTTTCCAGCAGTTGCCCTGCACCTGTCGGGTAAGGCCCTGGCCTTGGTTTTGGAGTCATACCATTAATATTCTGAAGTAATGCATTTCAATAGTGCTATTTACAGTAAAGAAGAATCGTGAGTAAATATTTTCAATTCTGTGGTTCATAGAGAAGGAAGCAGTACATTACCAGAAGGTCTTACTGTAAAATGTACAAAAACATCACCCATTCTCAAACTGGTCAGACCAAGGATTACCATTCTGTAGAAGATGTGAAAACAAACTTGTAAAAACTGAAAGCAAGTATGGTCAAGGTGAAATTACTCTGAGAGGGTGCTGGGAATGGCAGGCCACAGAAGACCTGCAAGTATTTTCTCTTAATTGATACAGCAAGGTCTGAACTCTTCTTGTTTCCAGTTTAAGAAGAAGTTTTTGATGGCTTCCACCTGAATCTGGTCTGCACTATATAGTGCAGGTGACCTGCATTAATGGCCTCATTTTCCCAAGACAACGCGATGCTATTAATGTATTGTACCAGGTTTTACTTTGGCTAGTGGCCATTATCGCCAATAAATAATGGCTCATGTTACATCAACTCCTGCTAAGGTCTTGGGACATGAAATTCATGTGTGCTACCAATGTAGATCGAACGTAACCTTGACATTAATCAGACAGGTGTAATTTAAGACTTCCCCAGGTTTTCCAGTGCCGCTCTTCTAACAAATCATGAAGTTCTGCAGTTTTCTGGTGAGGTTTAGTATAAAAATCCCCACACCTTCCTTTTCCCCTTATTGGTTTGTTTGTTTTTTTTTAAACACATTTAGTCTATTAATATGACCGTTATGATGTTTACAAATATCTCTGCCTTCCTAGTGCTCTCCTGAATCCTAAATGGGCTCCTGTTTTCCAAGAGCAAACAACAAATGGAGCAGACCTTTGAAGAAACCCACCCTCGATTAATAGTTAATGATGGCTCAGGAGAAGGAACAAAGCCCGTACAATGTGAACACGGATTAGCCCTTTTATAAACACGGCCAAACAGTTTGTAGGAGCGCCGATGCCCGGGAGCAGCCTGCTGTGCCCTCCTGCCGAGACCAAGGCCGGCAGCGGGCTCGGCGTGGGGGGCCAGGGGCCCCCAGGGTCCGTGCCCCGGCTGCCCCCCTCTCCCGGAAAGCAATGAGCTGGTTGATGCAGGAGCATCCCCTGCCGACAAGTGCTGGGCAATAATTGCCTTTGCCAAGGACCTGGCGTTAAACCTCCTTCTTCTCCCTGACCGCAGAAACCTTGAGCTTGGCCAGGGCTGATGCCCAGCACGGGGCTCTCGGCCCCGCAGAGCTCATGGGTTGCCTTTGGGTTCACCTTACAAAACCATTAGTCTGCTTTCCACCCAAAATGATTAGGTCTTGTCCTCTTGCCTAGCATTGAGGCACATCTTCCCGCCGGTGTTGATGTGGGTCGAAGCAGAGGCAGCGCTTTGGAGGTGAAAGGCTTTGAATTCCTCTACTTGCTTCCAGAGCCGTCCTTTCTCGCACAAAATATTTTAAGTTTAGGACTTCAACTATTTCTATTAATAAATTACTATGCATCATGTCAAATTAGCATTGCCATTACTAAAAGATTAATAGCGACAATGCGTTGTGGCACTCCATTGCTTCAGGGTAATTTTCTTTTGTTCATGCTTTGGCATAATATTGTACAGCAGAGCGGCAGACCTACGAAGCATAAATTTAGCCACAGCCCCTCAGCAGAAGAGGTAATCCTAATCACAGCAGAGGGTTAGCAATTAGCTCCCGCTGCCGCTCCGCAACGAGCGCGCTGCAACCTTCTGTGAAGGTTGCCTTCAAACCGGGATGCATCAGGGCTAATGCCAACCGATATCCCTCACACTTTGCAGATAACAAGACAGATCCCAACGTTTATATATTTTTATTTACTAAGTGCTTGGGAGGAATAAACAACTATAATTTGCATGTGAAGCCTTTTTATTTTAGACCTTGAATAATTGGTGGGTTAGCGATGGTGTATGCACTTAAGTGTACATCATGCCAACAGTAATCTTCCCTTTCATAAATTCTCCATCTTAACTCGAGTTTACAAGGGAAGAAATTACTCTCGTGCTCATGTCCCTTTCCATTGCGCTTGTAAAAAGGAGTAACTTTTTTTCCCTCTGCCTCCTCGGGTAGGGACGCAACAACAAAGCAATTAAGCAACATGTCTTAGTGGATGCAATTTAAAATAAAGGGTGGGAGTATATCATGCGGCATCATTTTATCTTACACAAGGATTTCGTACCTGCAGTTTAATGATGGGCAGGGAGAAGAAGAGCATCTAGATCTCATTTTGAGACACAACCTTTTTTATTTTTTACTGTTTTAACAAATTACTTTCACAAGTGAAATTATTGTGTTATCATCTATTTGACTTCATGTTGGATATACCCAGGAAAATATCTTCATGGTGGCTCTGTTTCTTGCTTAAATATCAAGTATTGGTATTTTTAATGTTTTTGTAAACATTATGTATTTTAATACTTGAGAAAATGTATCTCATAAATAAGCTTTATTATCTGTCAAAAAGGATGAAAATATAACTTTACATTTCTGTTTTAAAGTAATTTTAGTGCCTATTAGCTATAAAGTAACAGTTATATATAATTTAGAGTATGTAGTCACTCGAAACAACTTGACATTTTCACACAAACACAGAACCTTAATAATAGTCTTGGGATTTCATTGGAAGTATACACCACTACAGGATATTAAAATAACTTATGGTGCACTGTAATTCTTGTTTTGTATTTGTCCAAGTAGTTTTGAAGCATGCTATAAAGCAGAAAAATAAAAACCTAAGCTCCAAAGTCAGCTAAGCTGCATTCTTAAAGTTATAGCAGTCTTTTCATATTAAGTATGATTAAACCAGCTGACATTTCTAGTTGTCATCTTTCTCTTCTTCCTTCCTATTAATATGCTATGCTTAAAATGTAAATGCTCTGCGCACTGCATTTTTTATTTAAAGCCCTTGCAATTGTTTGCTTAAAATAATGATACTGATTGTATGCATTCAGGGATCATAATAAGAGCCCGAAAACAGTAATTTACTTGTTGATCTTAGAGTAAACTCCAGATTTGTGAAATGAAATACTTTGCCACACTCACACGCAGTTGAATGCTGCCGTCTTGAACTCGGATAGCTCCGACAGTCAAGTGACACTTGTACCTGTTGTTCTCCATCCAAGACAAAATCAAAACCATGAGGGCAATGGTTGGAGGTTCACCAGTCTGACTAGATTCTTCTTGAAATGATTTGGAAAGAAAAAAAATTGGAAAGTTTTTAATAGATTTTTTTTTTTGTTCCTAAGAACCCTACAGACTTTATTGTGATTAAAATTTGCCCAAGATTTAACTTGTTCTTTTAATTGTAATTGAAGTGGCATGTGGGTAGGGATTAGGTGAGTGTGCAGATGTGCACAAAAATTAATATGAACTTGGAGGAATAGCCTCATCGCCATAAAAGAGCTGACCAAATGTTCACAGATGGAATTTGAGTGGACCCTTATTGAAGAAGCTAGTAGGGCCCACTTGGGTCATTTCTGCATCAATTCTGTGTAGTCTATTTGGAAAAGGCACAGGCCAAGCCTTTTTTACAATAATTACTCTCATGCCTGATCCATTAATTTTTTAATTTGCATTGGGGTTGCTCAGTGACATCACCACCACTATCAACAAGAAAAGAATTTAAAATGCAGTTTGAAGAAGATTGTGTGTGGCTGCACTGATTCCTTACTACGATATGTTTAGACACACAAATTAAGCATATTAATATTGTAGTCAAAAGGAATCCAGAAAATCTTGCATAGAACTAAAGATTTTGCTCTGCTGAAAAACTCTCAAAACCTGGTGATAATTGGGGAATTTGAAATAAGGAGAGAATCTGGTGATATGAAAGGAAATAGCTTTAAAATACTGCCACATATAACCAATGTTTCATTCTTACTTTCCCTTCTGTCCCACCCCAATGTTTATCTCATTCTTATTTTGATATTGCTTTTAAACTGCTGAATTTATAGAAACGCGTATGAAAACCAACCCAATCCACAAGTTTTTCTCTTTATACCATTCTTCCCAGGAGTCCCACTGAATTTGTACACAGCAGAAGATAGCAGAAATGTAATGTAATCATTAAACTGTGAAATATGGAAATAGTCCTAACTACACAGTAAAGCTGACAAAAGACTAATTTCAACAAAACAGGTTTTAAACCGTGTGTCGAGGTGTAGAAGCACCTGTTACATGGATTGAGGATGGTTGTTGTTACCGTGATTGGGTATAGTCTGCATTGGGCTCCTATCACAGAAGCTGTATTTCATAGAGGTGCATGGATCACCCTTTCTCATTGAAAGGCAATGGAGAGCCCAGAGGTCTGAAGTTTTTTGCCAGAGGACTCGTTTCCTCCATGGTCTACCACAACTCTTCTCTGGTTCGACCACGAACGTTTCATCTCTGCCGTGACAATTTTGTCTGAGGCCTCATCTAAGCCTTGAGAGCTTCCTGAGCTTTGTAGGGCTTAATATGAGTCAGTGGATAGAATAAAAGCAAACAGAAACGGCTCTGAAGAGTTCCTGCTGGTCAGTGTGAAGCCTTGTTTGGGATTTTCAAAACCAGGTTGTGCTCACTTGTCTCTGCTGCCATGTAGGTTTTACTACCTACCTATTTCTTCAGCCTTTTAGAGCTGGAGCCTTTTATCTCAAATTGTTGTGTTGCTAGAATTTGATAGTTTGAATAAAATATAGTTGTGGTCCAGAGCAATTATGATTTGGAGTTTGGTTTTGCAAACCTGAAATTTGGTCCATTTCTAGTTCTCTAGGGGTTAATCTCACTGCCATATGTTTCCATAAATTGAAAGCGTCTGGTCAAATAGAGAGGAAATTGGCTAATAATAATGTATACTTTTGACAGATATGTGGTGCTTTTTGTTTTGAAACATCCTCAAAGAATCCTGCAAGCTAATGTGCATGGGCACCTCCAAGGCAGCAACTCTTATTGTACAGCCTAGGGCATGGCATTGACACATGGGGCATGGTGTTGCCAGCCAGGGCTGCTCCAGCGAGAGAGAAGAGGTTCCTCCTGTATCAAAAGCACAATTTTCTGAAATGCTTTATATTTTCTCAGTGATCTTTCTATCCAGACTCATTATGCTAAATCGTATAAAGACCTCCGGTCCCCTTCTGCTTTCTTTTTGATCTTCTCTTTCTCCTCAGCCTCTCTTTCCACACCATCTCCGTTCTGCTGATGTCCTTGCAACAGCCTTCCCTGTATGAGAGACACAGAGTGTGCGTGTAGTAGGGGATGAATAAGGTAACTCAACTTATGAGTTGGAGGGGGATAACAGGACATGTGTGGTTAAGTGTCTCTCAAACAGGTGGTGGAGAAGAGATTGTGCAGAAGAAATGGACTGTAAGAAGGCCACAGCTGAGGATTAATAGTTACCTAAAATAAATGGCTAAAGATCCTTCCTATTAAATTTCATTGGCTTGATTTCAGCATTATTTGTGTGAATGTGTTGCAATTGAGTTCAGTAAAGTTAGCTTTGAGTTGTATTTCTGCAAGTGGGATTTGATGCTGTATTTCAAGCAGAGTTTCTGTACCCTCTGTGCACATCTCTTCTGCAAGAACAAAAAAGAAACTCAGTGCAAGAGCCCGTACAAATATTCTGTCTCAGCAGTGAGCTTTCTTTCACCCAGCAATAAAGCCGATGGCTAATTTAGTGTACACAGCTGTGTGCACTTTGGCCATCCCATACCCTGGGTAAGGGTGTATTATTTTGTGGTTTTGGTAGCGATGTCAGATTTCAGCAAGAAGAATGTCCATTATTTTAAAAGTGCTCAGCTTTTTTTTTTTAGTTTTTGGTGTGTCTTTCATAGATGTAGAAGTAGAATTAGATTTATTTAAAAATAAGAAATTTGGTGTTGGCAATACCAGTTGTTTGCTTCAGACTGGGAGATTCATTTAGTCAGGGCAACTTGAGAATACCAGATAAAAGCTGGAAGAAAAGAAACAGGACTCTATACGGCATTGCAACAATTTACCTCTCCGAAAATCAGAAATTGCCCATTTGCTGTTGCAGGGGAAAAGAGATGGATACTTCTCTTTCTTACTCCCTAGGATATTTTTTTGCCTGCTAATCTTTTACTGCTGGTGCGGTGGGAGAAGTATTTGTGTTACTGAGAATTGGGTTGGATTTTTGAAGCTCTAAGTGTTTGGTATAGCCCACCAAACTCTGTGAGAGCTACAGGTACCTAGTATTTCTGAAACAGCAGCTCCTGGTTGCATTTTATGGGGAATGTGTGGTAATATTATCTACTAAAGTTCAGATTCTGGTACCATAACTCAGATTGACTGGTACCATACTATAGAGGTAGTATCATAAATAACAATCTACCTGGTGAAATTTGGATGCAACTCAGTACTGATTTTTTCTTTTGCTTTGCTTCACTCCTTTTCTTCGCTTCATACCTTTTTTATAGGTTATAGTTGAGCTTTTATGGTATGGTTGGGCATTTTTACATGCTCAAATATGTGGAAATTTATAAATAAATAAAGCAATTCTGGAATTGAAAAGCACAATAATATGAATCACCTGGCTGTGAAAAAGGTATATAATCAAAAACTTGTTTTGCCTCTATCTGTCTGGGGTATAATTTCAAAATGTTCAAAAAACATTCTTTTTTTTTTTTTTTTTTTTTTTAACTGAGTCTCATCTAAATAGCTGAGCAGGAGAGAAAAGCATTAGAATATTGATCAAATAAATAGGCACAAGGAATAGAAAATTAAAGTACCGAATGTCAGCAGGAGTGTGATAAGAGAGCCCATGTCTCTGTAGCTGGGATTTTGTAGCTCCTAAAGGCAGCAGGTAGATAAAGGAGCGCATGGATGCAGGAGGAGTTCCCTGTGGGACTGCAGATGACATTGTAACAGATGACTCCAGATGACAATGTAAGAGGAGGAATGGAAAAAAATTATATTAACAAACTGTAGTCGATGGTTATAATAAGATTTGAACTGCTGAATAACCGAACCTGAAAGACCAACATATTTTTCAAGATGGTTTAGAAGGATCCCACGATTGAGTATGTCAAAAGCTGCAATTATGTCAAGAAGTATTACAAAGGATGGATTCCCAACATCAGATACAATAAGTGTATTATTACAAATCCTGATGAGCAGAGATTCGCCGCTGAAGAAAAAAAACACAACACAAAACCAAACCACAGTGAAACTTATGTAATAAATTATATCCTTAAAATGTGTGCCTTATGCCTCTTCCTCTCTCCTAATAGTGATAGAAAAAATTGATTTAAATCTACTTTACTGATTACTAGAACATACGGGGATCAAAAAATCCATTTAAGACAGTTACTTTTTTAGAGTTTTAGATAGTCATAGTGGATAACAATACCTTTATGATATTTTCAAAATGTGAACCTAGCAGAGGAAAGGTTTTTCTCAGAAAACTATCAGATATTGGCTCCAAGGGGTGTGCCGTTGAATAAGGATTTTGTTTCCCAAATTCTGAGACTGAGAGAGAAGCACATGAAACCATGTTGTTTTTTTTTTTTTTTGTTGTGGGAAAAGGTTCCATAATAAGTCTATCAGTTTTCTGGCATAAATTTGTCAGGGGAATAAATGTGTCTAATACATATTTTTGATGATTGATAATGGTTTTCCAAGTCTGCTAAATAAGGAAGCAAGACATTTTCTTTCTAAGTTTAAATGATGGGAAAAATAGTCTGAGTGTTATAAAATGGCAAAGACATTACTAGTTCAGAGTTTTTTGAAGTTCTGAACATTTTAGCTACATTTAGTAGACTTGCTAGTTTTGTCAACAGGGAGAACAATGTGCTTAATATTAGCAATTCATTTTTTTCTTTGTGTGACTCAGACTTGCCCCATGTAAATGTTAAGAGGTTCAAACACAAAATCTCCGTAACTTCATTCCCAAACTGAAATAAAAAAGCCAATTCTAAAATATGATAAATCCAAGATTCGAGTCTTGAGGTTCTTTGCCAAATAAGTCAGTGATTTGCAAATCATGTTGTTTATGTTGTTGGGTTTGCTGCCACGCTGCATTGCCATTTGCCATTGCTGCTTCTCCTCCACATCTTCCGGCAGGGAGCAAGGGAAGAGTCTGTTGAAGGTCCAAATGAGTGACTACGGCTAGAAATGAGGAAAGGTTTTGTTTCAAAACTGTGAGGCGGGATATTCAGAAGTAGAAACACCATACTAATGAAAATAGTTTAACGAGAAATGAAAGTTAGATGTGTGATCACTGCTAAAGATATGCCAAACACCTACTGGCAATGTCCATCTTTAAATACCATCAAAACTCTTGCTTTATTTGTACCTTAATTTAGCATTTGTCTTGGTCCTCCTTTTGACCCTTTTGTCTGAAAATATCTTTCTGCTGAACTTGCAGCTTTTGTTGTTGTTTTGGTAGTCTGCAGTACTTGAAGCAGCTCCAATAAATAGAATTTGCAAGAACACTGGATGAAAAAAAAAATCTATCTTCATTAGATGCTTATTGAAATCCAGCACAAACTGTATATAAAACATGACTTCAAAACTGAAACAAGTATTTTTATATTTATATATACACTCACTAATATATATACTTAATGCCAATGTCATGCACAGTTTTTCTGAAACAAATGGGAAAATGGAGATTGCCGCTGACCTCAGAGCTTTTGTAAAATAAGTTTCTCAGATGATTGTAAAAATCTATAGTAGACTCATTTTGCAGTAGCACCTAACTTTTTGTTCATTGAACTTTCTGTGCAAAGAATGGTGGTGTATAGAAGGAGGACGTCTCCTACATGGATATAGGATTGTGCTCACTGTTTGCAGCCTTCTATTTTTGTCACTGGTGTTCTGTTTTATGAAGCAAAATTCTTTTTCTTAGTGTCTGATATGATGTGATATGCAATATAATATTCGGAATCGAATTCCAAGACTTGGTGTTCATATTGTTTGTCATCCATGTTCTTATCTTGTGAAGAATCTAATAAGGGAAAAAGCCTGCAGACTTCATATTTTACATTTAAAAAAAAATTGTTTCTGATGTGGGAAAAGTGAAACTGGGTCCAAAAAATAATTTATTGTTATCTGAAAAATGGCAAAATGCAGTAGAGGAAAAATGGGGACATGAACCTTGAGAAATTTTTTTTCTTCTGTATTTTCATGGATTTGATGGATGGACCACTCGGTGGATAAGCAATTGGCTGGGTGGTTGCACTCAAAGAGCTGTGGTCAACGACCCAGTGTCCAAGTAGTGACCAGTGACGAGTGGCGTTCCTCAGGGGTCAGGATTGGGACCAGCGCTGTTTAACATCTTTGTCGGCGACGTAGACAGTGGGATGGAGTGCACCCTTAGCAAGTTTGTGGCTGACACTGAGGTGTGTGGTGCCATTGACACGCTGGAGGGCAGGGATGCCATC